>NW_022881750.1:0-172412 GCF_009870125.1 Drosophila pseudoobscura | reverse complement strand
GGAAATCTATATCCCCCGCCAGACAAATTATCTCTGCTGACGAAATACGTCTCTCCGCTGGCGAAAGACTTATTTCCGGTGGCGGGAAATTTATATCCGCTGGCGGAAAACTTATCTCTGCTAACGAAATACGTCTCTCCGCTGGCAGAAAACTTATCTCCGGCGGACGGATATTTATATCCCCTGCCGGACAACTTATCTCTGCTGACGAAATACGTCACTCCGCTGGCGGAAAACTTATTTCTGGTGGCGGGAAATCTATATCCGCTGACGGACAACTTATCTCCGCTGGCGGAACACTTAACTCCGGCGGCGGAAAATTTATTTCCGGTGTCGGGAAATCTATATCCGCTGACGGACAACTTATCTCCGCTGGCAGACAATTTATCTCTGGCGCCGGGAAATTTATATCCCCAGACGGACAATTTATCCCAGCAGACGAATTACGTTTCTCCGCTGGCAGAAAACTTATTTCCGGTGGCGGGAAATTTATATTCGCTGGCGGAAAACTTATCTCTGCTAACGAAATACGTCTCTCCGCTGGCGGAAAACTTATTTCCGGTGGCGGGAAATTTATATCCCCTGCCGGAAAACTTATCTCTGCTGACGAAATACGTCTCTCCGCTGGCGGAAAGTTAGTTCCGGTGCTGGCAAATCTATATCCCCTGCCGGATAACCTATCTCTGCTGTCGAAATATGTCTCTCCGGCGAACAACTTATCGCCGCTGGCAGACAATTTATCCCCGCAGACGAATTACGTTTCTCCGCTGGCAGAAAACTTATTTCCGGTGGCGGGAAATTTATATTCGCTGACGGAAAACTTATCTCTGCTAACGAAATACGTCTCTCCGCTGGCAGAAAACTTATCTCCGGCGGCCGGATATTTATATCCCCTGCCGGACAATTTATCTCTGCTGACGAAATACGTCACTCCGCTGGCGGAAAACTTATTTCCGGTGGCGGGAAATCTATATCCGCTGACGGACAACTTATCTCCGCTGGCTGACAATTTATCTCCGGCGGCGGGAAATTTATATCCCCTGCCGGACAGCTTATCTGTGCTGGCGAAAGACGTCACTCCGCTGGCGGAAAACTTATTTCCGGTGGCGGGAAATTTATATCCGCTGGCGGAAAACTTATCTCTGCTAACGAAATACGTCGCTCCGCTGGCGGAAAGCTTATTTCCGGTGGCGGGAAATTTATATCCGCTGGTGGAAAACTTATCTCCGCTGACAGACATCTTATCTCCGATGGCGGACAATTTATCTCCGCAGACGAATTACGTTTCTCCGCTGGCGGAAAACTCATTTCCGGTGGCGGGAAATTTATATCCCCTGCCGGATAACTTATCTCTGCTGACGAAATACGTCTCTCCGCTGGCGGAAAGTTATTTCCGGTGGTGGGAAATCTATATCCCCTGCCGGACAACTTATCTCTGCTGTCGAAATACGTCTCTCCGGCGAACAACTTATCGCCGCTGGCAGACAATTTATCTCCGCTGACGAACTACGTTGCTCCGCTGGCAGAACATGTACTTCCGGTGGCGGGTAATTTATATCCCCTGCCGGACAACTTATATCTGCTGACGAAATACGTCTCTCCGCTGGAGGAAAACTTATTTCCGGTGGCGGGAAATCTATATCCCCCGCCAGACAAATTATCTCTGCTGACGAAATACGTCTCTCCGCTGGCGAAAGACTTATTTCCGGTGGCGGGAAATTTATATCCGCTGGCGGAAAACTTATCTCTGCTAACGAAATACGTCTCTCCGCTGGCAGAAAACTTATCTCCGGCGGACGGATATTTATATCCCCTGCCGGACAACTTATCTCTGCTGACGAAATACGTCACTCCGCTGGCGGAAAACTTATTTCTGGTGGCGGGAAATCTATATCCGCTGACGGACAACTTATCTCCGCTGGCGGAACACTTAACTCCGGCGGCGGAAAATTTATATCCCCAGACGGACAATTTATCCCCGCAGACAAATTACGTTTCTCCGCTGGCAGAAAACTTTTTTCCAGTGGCGGGAAATGTATATCCGCTGGAGGAAAACTTATCTCTGCTGACGAAATACGTCTCTCCGCTGGCGGAAAGTTTATTTCCGGTGGCGGGAAATTTATATCCGCTGGCGGAAAACTTTTCTCCGCTCACAGACATCTTATCTCCGCTGGCAGAACATTTGCCTCCGGTGCTGGGAAATTTATATCCCCTGCCGGACAACTTATCTCTGCTGACGAAATACGTCTCTCCGCTGGAGGAAAACTTATTTCCGGTGGCGGGAAATCTATATCCCCTGCCAGACAAATTATCTCTGCTGACGAAATACGTCTCTCCGCTGGCGGAAAAATTATTTCCGGTGGCGGGAAATTTATATCCGCTGGCGGAAAACTTATCTCTGCTAACGAAATACGTCTCTCCGCTGGCGGAAAACTTATTTTCGGTAGCGGGAAATATATATCCCCTGCCGGACAACTTATCTCTGCTGACGAAATACGTCACTCCGCTGGAGGAAAACTTATTTCCGGTGGCGGGAAATTTATATTCGCTGGCGGAAAACTTATCTCTGCTAACGAAATACGTCTCTCCGCTGACGGAAAACTTATTTCCGGTGGCGGGAAATTTATATCCCCTGCCGGAAAACTTATCTCTGCTGACGAAATACGTCTCTCCGCTGGCGGAAAGTTAGTTCCGGTGCTGGCAAATCTATATCCCCTGCCGGATAACCTATCTCTGCTGTCGAAATATGTCTCTCCGGCGAACAACTTATCGCCGCTGGCAGACAATTTATCCCCGCAGACGAATTACGTTTCTCCGCTGGCAGAAAACTTATTTCCGGTGGCGGGAAATTTATATTCGCTGGCGGAAAACTTATCTCTGCTAACGAAATACGTCTCTCCGCTGGCAGAAAACTTATCTCCGGCGGCCGGATATTTATATCCCCTGCCGGACAATTTATCTCTGCTGACGAAATACGTCACTCCGCTGGCGGAAAACTTATTTCCGGTGGCGGGAAATTTATATCTGCTGGCGGAAAACTTATCTCCGCTGGCTGACAATTTATCTCCGGCGGCGGGAAATTTATATCCCCTGCCGGACAGCTTATCTGTGCTGGCGAAAGACGTCACTCCGCTGGCGGAAAACTTATTTCCGGTGGCGGGAAATTTATATCTGCTGGCGGAAAACTTATCTCTGCTAACGAAATACGTCGCTCCGCTGGCGGAAAGCTTATTTCCGGTGGCGGGAAATTTATATCCCCTGCCGGAAAACTTATCTCTGCTGACGAAATACGTCTCTCCACTGGCGGAAAGTTAGTTCCGGTGCTGGCAAATCTATATCCCCTGCCGGATAACCTATCTCTGCTGTCGAAATATGTCTCTCCGGCGAACAACTTATCGCCGCTGGCAGACAATTTATCCCCGCAGACGAATTACGTTTCTCCGCTGGCAGAAAACTTATTTCCGGTGGCGGGAAATTTATATTCGCTGGCGAAAAACTTATCTCTGCTAACGAAATACGTCTCTCCGCTGGCAGAAAACTTATTTCCGGCGGCCGGATATTTATATCCCCTGCCGGACAATTTATCTCTGCTGACGAAATACGTCACTCCGCTGGCGGAAAACTTATTTCCGGTGGCGGGAAATCTATATCCGCTGACGGACAACTTATCTCCGCTGGCTGACAATTTATCTCCGGCGGCGGGAAATTTATATCCCCTGCCGGACAGCTTATCTGTGCTGTCGAAAGACGTCACTCCGCTGGCGGAAAACTTATTTCCGGTGGCGGGAAATTTATATCCGCTGGCGGAAAACTTATCTCTGCTAACGAAATACGTCGCTCCGCTGGCGGAAAGCTTATTTCCGGTGGCGGGAAATTTATATCCGCTGGTGGAAAACTTATCTCCGCTGACAGACATCTTATCTCCGATGGCGGACAATTTATCTCCGCAGACGAATTACGTTTCTCCGCTGGCGGAAAACTCATTTCCGGTGGCGGGAAATTTATATCCCCTGCCGGACAACTTATCTCTGCTGACGAAATACGTCTCTCCGCTGGCGGAAAGTTATTTCTGGTGGTGGGAAATCTATATCCCCTGCCGGACAACTTATCTCTGCTGTCGAAATACGTCTCTCCGGCGAACAACTTATCGCCGCTGGCAGACAATTTATCTCCGCTGACGAACTACGTTGCTCCGCTGGCAAAAAACTTATCTCCGCTGGCAGAACATGTACTTCCGGTGGCGGGAAATTTATATCTCCTGCCGGACAACTTATCTCTGCTGACGAAATACGTCACTCCGCCGGCGGAAAACTTATTTCCGGTGGCGGGAAATTTATAGCCGCTGGCGGAAAACTTATCTCCGCTGACAGACATCTTATCTCCGATGGCGGACAATTTATTTCCGCTGACGAACTACGTTTCTCCGCCGGCAGAAAACTTACCTCCGCTGACAAAACATTTACCTCCGGCGGCGGGAAATTTATATCCCCTGCCGGACAAATTATCTCTGCTGACGAAATACGTCACTCCGCTGGCGGAAAACTTATTTTCGGTGGCGGGAAATCTATATCCGCTGACGGACAACTTATCTCCGCTGGCAGACAATTTATCTCCAGCGGCGGGATATTTATATCCCCTGCCGGACAACTTATCTGTGCTGGCGAAAGACGTCACTCCGCTGGCGGAAAACTTATTTCCGGTGGCGGGAAATCTATATCCACTGGCAGAAAACTTATATCTGCTGACGAAATACGTCTCTCCGCTTGCAGAAAACTTATCTCCGGCGGCGAGAAATTTATATCCCCGGCCTGTCAACTTATCTCTGCTAACGAAATACGTCTATCCACTGGCAGAAAACTTATCTCTGCTGACGAAATACATCTCTTCGCTTGCAGAAAACTTATCTCCTGCGGCGAGAAATTTTTATCCCCGGCCTGACAACTTATCTCTGCCAACGAAATACGTCTCTCCACTGGCAGAAAACTTATCACTGCTGACGAAATACATCTCTCCGCTTGCAGAAAACTTATCTCCTGCGGCGAGAAATTTTTATCCCCGGCCTGTCAACATATCTCTGCTAACGAAATACGTCTCTCCACTGGCAGAAAACTTATCTCTGCTGACGAAATACATCTCTCCGCTTGCAGAAAACTTATCTCCGGCGGCGAGAAATTTATATCCCCGGACTGTCAACTTTTCTCTGCTAACGAAATACGTCTCTCCACTGGCAGAAAACTTATCTCTGCTGACGAAATACATCTCTCCGCTTGCAGAAAACTTATCTCCTGCGGCGAGAAATTTTTATCCCCAGCCTGACAACTTATCTCTGCTAACGAAATACGTCTCTCCGCTGGCGGAAAACTTATTTCCGGTGGCGGGAAATATATATCCTCTGCCGGACAACTTATCTCTGCTGACGAAATACGTCTCTCCGCTTGCAGCAAACATATCTCTGCTGACGAAATACGTCTCTCCGCTGGTAGAAAACTTATCTCCTGCGGCGAGAAATTTTTATCCCCAGCCTGACAACTTATCTCTGCTAAAGAAATACGTCTCTCCGCTGGCGGAAAACTTATTTCCGGTGCCGGGAAATCTATATCCACTGCCGGACAAGTTATCTCTGCAGACGAAATACGTCTCTCCGCTTACAGCTAACTTATCTCTGCTGACGAAATACGTCTCTCCGCTTGCAGAAAACTTATCTCCTGCGAAGAGAAATTTTTTTCCCCGGCCTGACAACTCATCTCTGCCAACGAAATACGTCTCTCCACTGGCAGAAAACTTATCTCTGCTGACGAAATACATCTCTCCGCTTGCAGAAAACTTATCTCCTGCGGCGAGAAATTTTTATCCCCGGCCTGTCAACATATCTCTGCTAACGAAATACGTCTCTCCACTGGCAGAAAACTTATCTCTGCTGACGAAATACATCTCTCCGCTTGCAGAAAACTTATCTCCGGCGGCGAGAAATTTATATCCCCGGCCTGTCAACATATCTCTGCTAACGAAATACGTCTCTCCACTGGCAGAAAACTTATCTCTGCTGACGAAATACATCTCTCCGCTTGCAGAAAACTTATCTCCGGCGGCGAGAAATTTTTATCCCCAGCCTGACAACTTTTCTCTGCTAACGAAATACGTCTCTCCGCTGGCGGAAAACTTATTTCCGGTGGCGGGAAATATATATCCTCTGCCGGACAACTTATCTCTGCTGACGAAATACGTCTCTCCGCTTGCAGCAAACATATCTCTGCTGACGAAATACGTCTCTCCGCTGGTAGAAAACTTATCTCCTGCGGCGAGAAATTTTTATCCCCAGCCTGATAACTTATCTCTGCTAAAGAAATACGTCTCTCCGCTGGCGGAAAACTTATTTCCGGTGCCGGGAAATCTATATCCACTGCCGGACAAGTTATCTCTGCAGACGAAATACGTCTCTCCGCTTGCAGCTAACTTATCTCTGCTGTCGAAATACGTCTCTCCGCTTGCAGAAAACTGATCTCCGGCGGCGAGAAATTTATATCCCCGGCCTGTCAACTTATCTCTGCTAACGAAATACGTCTCTCCACTGGCAGAAAACTTATCTCTGCTGACGACATACATCTCTCCGCTTGCAGAAAACTTATCTCCTGCGGCGAGAACTTTTTATCCCCAGCCTGACAACTTATCTCTGCTAACGAAATACGTCTCTCCGCTACCGGAAACCTATTTCCGGTGGCGGGAAATATATATCCTCTGCCGGACAACTTATCTCTGCTGACGAAATACGTCTCTCCGCTTGCAGCAAACTTATCTCTGCTGACGAAATACGTCTCTCCGCTTGTAGAAAACTTATCTCCTGCGGCGAGAAATTTTTATCCCCAGCCTGACAACTTATCTCTGCTAAAGAAATACGTCTCTCCGCTGGCGGAAAACTTATTTCCGGTGGCGGGAAATATATATCCCCTGCCGGACAAGTTATCTCTGCAGACGAAATACGTCTCTCCGCTTGCAGCTAACTTATCTCTGCTGACGAAATACGTCTCTCCGCTTGCAGAAAACTTATCTCCGGCGGCGAGAAATTTATATCCCCGGCCTGACAACTTATCTCTGCCAACGAAATACGTCTCTCCACTGGCAGAAAACGTATCTCTGCTGACGAAATACATCTCTCCGCTTGCAGAAAACTTATCTCCTGCGGCGAGAAATTTTTATCCCCAGCCTGACAACTTATCTCTGCTAACGAAATACGTCTCTCCGCTGGCGGAAAACTTATTTCCGGTGGCGGGAAATATATATCCACTGCCGGACAAGTTATCTCTGCAGACGAAATACGTCTCTCCGCTTGCAGCTAACTTATCTCTGCTGACGAAATACGTCTCTCCGCTTGCAGAAAACTTATCTCCGGCGGCGAGAAATTTATATCCACTGCCGGACAAGTTATCTCTGCAGACGAAATACGTCTCTCCGCTTGCAGCTAACTTATCTCTTCTGACGAAATACGTCTCTTCGCTTGCAGAAAACTTATCTCCGGCGGCGAGAAATTTATATCCCCGGCCTGTCAACTTATCTCTGCTAACGAAATACGTCTCTCCACTGGCAGAAAACTTATCTCTGCTGACGAAATACATCTCTCCGCTTGCAGAAAACTTATCTCCTGCGGCGAGAAATTTTTATCCCCAGCCTGACAACTTATCTCTGCTAAAGAAATACGTCTCTCCGCTGGCGGAAAACTTATTTCCGGTGGCGGGAAATATATATCCCCTGCCGGACAAGTTATCTCTGCAGACGAAATACGTCTCTCCGCTTGCAGAAAACTGATCTCCGGCGGCGAGAAATTTATATCCCCGGCCTGTCAACTTATCTCTGCTAACGAAATACGTCTCTCCACTGGCAGAAAACTTATCTCTGCTGACGACATACATCTCTCCGCTTGCAGAAAACTTATCTCCTGCGGCGAGAACTTTTTATCCCCAGCCTGACAACTTATCTCTGCTAACGAAATACGTCTCTCCGCTACCGGAAACCTATTTCCGGTGGCGGGAAATATATATCCTCTGCCGGACAACTTATCTCTGCTGACGAAATACGTCTCTCCGCTTGCAGCAAACTTATCTCTGCTGACGAAATACGTCTCTCCGCTTGTAGAAAACTTATCTCCTGCGGCGAGAAATTTTTATCCCCAGCCTGACAACTTATCTCTGCTAAAGAAATACGTCTCTCCGCTGGCGGAAAACTTATTTCCGGTGGCGGGAAATATATATCCCCTGCCGGACAAGTTATCTCTGCAGACGAAATACGTCTCTCCGCTTGCAGCTAACTTATCTCTGCTGACGAAATACGTCTCTCCGCTTGCAGAAAACTTATCTCCGGCGGCGAGAAATTTATATCCCCGGCCTGTCAACTTATCTCTGCTAACGAAATACGTCTCTCCACTGGCAGAAAACTTATCTCTGCTGACGAAATACATCTCTCCGCTTGTAGAAAACTTATCTCCTGCGGCGAGAAATTTTTATCCCCGGCCTGACAACTTATCTCTGCCAACGAAATACGTCTCTCCACTGGCAGAAAACGTATCTCTGCTGACGAAATACATCTCTCCGCTTGCAGAAAACTTATCTCCTGCGGCGAGAAATTTTTATCCCCAGCCTGACAACTTATCTCTGCTAACGAAATACGTCTCTCCGCTGGCGGAAAACTTATTTCCGGTGGCGGGAAATATATATCCACTGCCGGACAAGTTATCTCTGCAGACGAAATACGTCTCTCCGCTTGCAGCTAACTTATCTCTGCTGACGAAATACGTCTCTCCGCTTGCAGAAAACTTATCTCCGGCGGCGAGAAATTTATATCCACTGCCGGACAAGTTATCTCTGCAGACGAAATACGTCTCTCCGCTTGCAGCTAACTTATCTCTGCTGACGAAATACGTCTCTTCGCTTGCAGAAAACTTATCTCCGGCGGCGAGAAATTTATATCCCCGGCCTGTCAACTTATCTCTGCTAACGAAATACGTCTCTCCACTGGCAGAAAACTTATCTCTGCTGACGAAATACATCTCTCCGCTTGCAGAAAACTTATCTCCTGCGGCGAGAAATTTTTATCCCCAGCCTGACAACTTATCTCTGCTAAAGAAATACGTCTCTCCGCTGGCGGAAAACTTATTTCCGGTGGCGGGAAATATATGTCCACTGCCGGACAAGTTATCTCTGCAGACGAAATACGTCTCTCCGCTTGCAGCTAACTTATCTCTGCTGACGAAATACGTCTCTCCGCTTGCAGAAAACTTATCTCCTGCGGCGAGAAATTTTTATCCCCAGCCTGACAACTTATCTCTGCTAACGAAATACGTCTCTCCACTGGCAGAAAACTTATCTCTGCTGACGAAATACATCTCTCCGCTTGCAAAAAACTTATCTCCTGCGGCGAGAAATTTTTATCTCCGGCCTGACAACTTATCTCTGCTAACGAAATACGTCTCTCCGCTGCCGGAAAACTTATTTCCGGTGGCGGGAAATATATATACCCTGCCGGACAACTTATCTCAGCTGACGAAATACGTCTCTACGCTGGCAGAAAACTTATCTCCGGCGGCGGGAAATATATCCGCTTTCGGAAAACTTTTCTCCGCTGACAGACATTTTATCTCCGCTGGCAGAACATTTACCTCCGGCGGCGGGAAATATATATCCCCTGCCGGACAACTTATCTCTGCTGACGCAATACGTCTCTACGCTGGCAGAAAACTTATTTCCGGTGCCGGGAAATCGATATCCGCTGGCGGACAACTTATCTCCGCTGGCGGACAATTTGTCCCCGCTGACGAATTACGTTTCTCCGCCGGCAGAAAACTGATCTCCGCTGGCATAACATTTACCTCCGGCGGCGGGAAATCTATATCCCTTGCCGGACATCTTATCACGGCTGACAAAATACATCTCTCCGCTGGCGGAAAACTTATCTGCGGTGGCGGGAAATCTATATCCTCTGCCGGACAACTTATCTCTTCTGACGAAATACGTGTCTCCGCTTGCAGCTAACTTATCTCTGCTGACGAAATACGTCTCTCCGCTTGTAAAAAACTAATCTCCGGCGGCGAGAAATTTATATCCCCGGCCTGACAACTTATCTCTGCTAACGAAATACGTCTCTCCGCCGGCGGAAAACTTATTTCCGGTGGCGGGAAATATATATCCCCTGCCGGACAACTTATCTCTGCTGACGAAATACGTCTCTACGTTGGCAGAAAACTTTTTTCCGGTGGCGGGAAATATATATTCCCTTGCGGACAACTTATCTCTGCTGACGCAATACGTCTCTACGCTGGCAGAAAACTTATTTCCGGTGCCGGGAAATCTATATCCGCTTGCGGACAACTTATTTCCGCTAACAGACAATTTATCTCCGCTGACGAACTACGATTCTCCACTGGCAGAAATCTTATCTCCGACGGAAGGAAATTTACATCCCCTAACGGACAATTTATCCCCGCTGACGAATTACGTTTCTCCGCCGGCAGAAAACTGATCTCCGCTGGCAGAACATTTACCTCCGGCGGCGGGAAATTTATATCCCCTGCCGGACAGCTTATCTCTGCTAACGAAATACGTCTCTCCGCTGGAGGAAAACTTATTTCCGGTGGCGGGAAATATATATCCCCTGCCGGACAACTTATCTCTGCTGACGAAATACGTCTCTCCGCTTGCTGAAAACTTATTTCTGCTGAAGAAATACGTCTCTCCGCTTGCAGAAAACTAATCTCCGGCGGAGAGAAATTTTTATCCCCGGCCTGACAACTGACAACTGACAACGAAATACGTCTCTCCGCTGGGGGAAAACTTATTTCCGGTGGCGGGAAATATATATTCCCTGCCGGACAACTTATCTCAGCTGACGAAATACGTCTCTACGCTGGCGGAAAACTTATCTCCGGCGGCGGAAAATCTATATCCTCTGCCAGACAACTTATCTCTGCTTACGAAATACGTCTCTCCGCTGGCGGAAAACTAATTTCCGGTGCTGGGAAATCTATATCCTCTGCCGGACAACTTATCTCTGCTGACGAAATACGTCTCTCCGCTTGCAGCAAACTTTATCCCCGCTGACGAATTACGTTTCTCCGCCGGCAGAAAACTTATCTCCGCTGGCATAACATTTACTTCCGGCGGCGAGGAATTTATATCCCCTGCCGGACATCTTATCGCTGCTGACAAAATACATCTCTTCGCTGGCTGAAAACTTATCTGCGATGGCGGGAAATTTATATCCGCTGGCGGAAAACTTTTCTCCGCTGACAGACATCTTATCTCCGCTGGCGGATAATTTATTTCCGCTGACGAGCTACGTTTCTCCGCCGGCAGAAAACAGATCTCCACTGGCAGAACATTTACCTCCGGAGGCGGGAAATCTATGTAGGGTTGGCAGCCCTTTAATGAGTATCGATCTATCGCTAGGGATAGTCAAGGGTAGAGGAAGATATATCGATAGTAAGTAAGAGTTCGACTGCGGAAGCGGGCAGACGTGCGAAAAGAACTATGCTAAGAAACCTATTTGTAACCATTTATTAAAATAAAAATAATACAACGACGTGTGGCGTATATTTGATGGAGTTTCTGGAGCGGATTCTTACTCACTTGTAGGGAGCCCACCAAGGATCCCTACAATTTGGTTCCCATACCGGGAATTGAACCCGGGCCTTCCGGGTGAGAGCCGGATATCCTAACCACTAGACAATATGGGAACCAAATTGTAGGGATCCCTACATCTATATCCACTGCCGGACAAGTTATCTCTGCAGACGAAATACGTCTCTCCGCTTGCAGCTAACTTATCTCTGCTGACGAAATACGTCTCTTCGCTTGCAGAAAACTTATCTCCGGCGGCGAGAAATTTATATCCCCGGCCTGTCAACTTATCTCTGCTAACGAAATACGTCTCTCCACTGGCAGAAAACTTATCTCTGCTGACGAAATACATCTCTCCGCTTGCAGAAAACTTATCTCCTGCGGCGAGAAATTTTTATCCCCAGCCTGACAACTTATCTCTGCTAAAGAAATACGTCTCTCCGCTGGCGGAAAACTTATTTCCGGTGGCGGGAAATATATGTCCACTGCCGGACAAGTTATCTCTGCAGACGAAATACGTCTCTCCGCTTGCAGCAAACTTATCTCTGCTGACGAAATACGTCTCTCCGCTTGCAGAAAACTTATCTCCTGCGGCGAGAAATTTTTATCCCCAGCCTGACAACTTATCTCTGCTAACGAAATACGTCTCTCCACTGGCAGAAAACTTATCTCTGCTGACGAAATACATCTCTCCGCTTGCAAAAAACTTATCTCCTGCGGCGAGAAATTTTTATCTCCGGCCTGACAACTTATCTCTGCTAACGAAATACGTCTCTCCGCTGCCGGAAAACTTATTTCCGGTGGCGGGAAATATATATCCCCTGCCGGACAACTTATCTCTGCTGACGAAATACGTCTCTCCGCTGGCGGAAAACTTATTTCCGGTGGCGGGAAATTTATATCCCCAGACAGATTATACTCGCAGACGAATTACGTTTCTCCGCTGGCGGAAAACTTATTTCCGGTAGCGGGAAATTTATATCCGCTGCCGGACAACTTATCTCTGCTGACGAAATACGTCTTTCCGCTGGCATAAAACTTATTTCCGGTGGCGGGAAATTTATATCCGCTGGCGGAAAACTTATTTCCGGTGGCGGGAAATTTATATCCCCTGCCGGACACGTTATCTCTGCTAACGAAATACGTCACTCCGCTGGCGGAAAACTTATTTCCGGTGGCGGGAAATATATATCCCCTGCCGGACAACTTATCTCTGCTGACGAAATACGTCTCTCCGCTGGCGGAAAACTTATTTCCGGTGGCGGGAAATTTATATCCCCTGCCGGACACGTTATCTCTGCTAACGAAATACGTCACTCCGCTGGCGGAAAACTTATTTCCGGTGGCGGGAAATTTATATCCGCTGCCGGACAACTTATCTCTGCTGACGAAATACATCTCTCCGCTTGCAGAAAACTTATCTCCTGCGGCGAGAAATTTTTATCCCCGGCCTGACAACTTATCTCTGCCAACGAAATACGTATCTCCACTGGCAGAAAACGTATCTCTGCTGACGAAATACGTCTCTCCGCTTGCAGAAAACTTATCTCCTGCGGCGAGAAATTTTTATCCCCAGCCTGACAACTTATCTCTGCTAACGAAATACGTCTCTCCACTGGCAGAAAACTTATCTCTGCTGACGAAATACATCTCTCCGCTTGCAGAAAACTTATCTCCTGCGGCGAGAAATTTTTATCCCCGGCCTGACAACTTATCTCTGCCAACGAAATACGTCTCTCCACTGGCAGAAAACGTATCTCTGCTGACGAAATACGTCTCTCCGCTTGCAGAAAACTTATCTCCTGCGGCGAGAAATTTTTATCCCCGGCCTGACAACTTATCTCTGCCAACGAAATACGTCTCTCCACTGGCAGAAAACGTATCTCTGCTGACGAAATACGTCTCTCCGCTTGCAGAACACTTATCTCCTGCGGCGAGAAATTTTTATCCCCAGCCTGACAACTTATATCTGCTAAAGAAATACGTCTCTCCGCTGGCGGAAAACTTATTTCCGGTGCCGGGAAATCTGTATCCACTGCCGGACAAGTTATCTCTGCAGACGAAATACGTCTCTCCGCTTGCAGCAAACTTATCTCTGCTGACGAAATACGTCTCTCCGCTGGTAGAAAACTTATCTCCTGCGGCGAGAAATTTTTATCCCCAGCCTGACAACTTATATCTGCTAAAGAAATACGTCTCTCCGCTGGCGGAAAACTTATTTCCGTGCCGGGAAATCTATATCCACTGCCGGACAAGTTATCTCTGCAGACGAAATACGTCTCTCCGCTTGCAGCTTACTTATCTCTGCTGACGAAATACGTATCTCCGCTTGCAGAAAACTTATCTCCGGCGGCGAGAAATTTATATCCCCGGCCTGTCAACTTATCTCTGCTAACGAAATACGTCTCTCCACTGGCAGAAAACTTATCTCTGCTGACGAAATACATCTCTCCGCTTGCAGAAAACTTATCTCCGGCGGCGAGAAATTTTTATCCCCAGCCTGACAACTTTTCTCTGCTAACGAAATACGTCTCTCCGCTGGCGGAAAACTTATTTCCGGTGGCGGGAAATATATATCCTCTGCCGGACAACTTATCTCTGCTGACGAAATACGTCTCTCCGCTTGCAGCAAACATATCTCTGCTGACGAAATACGTCTCTCCGCTGGTAGAAAACTTATCTCCTGCGGCGAGAAATTTTTATCCCCAGCCTGATAACTTATCTCTGCTAAAGAAATACGTCTCTCCGCTGGCGGAAAACTTATTTCCGGTGCCGGGAAATCTATATCCACTGCCGGACAAGTTATCTCTGCAGACGAAATACGTCTCTCCGCTTGCAGCTAACTTATCTCTGCTGTCGAAATACGTCTCTCCGCTTGCAGAAAACTGATCTCCGGCGGCGAGAAATTTATATCCCCGGCCTGTCAACTTATCTCTGCTAACGAAATACGTCTCTCCACTGGCAGAAAACTTATCTCTGCTGACGACATACATCTCTCCGCTTGCAGAAAACTTATCTCCTGCGGCGAGAACTTTTTATCCCCAGCCTGACAACTTATCTCTGATAACGAAATACGTCTCTCCGCTACCGGAAACCTATTTCCGGTGGCGGGAAATATATATCCTCTGCCGGACAACTTATCTCTGCTGACGAAATACGTCTCTCCGCTTGCAGCAAACTTATCTCTGCTGACGAAATACGTCTCTCCGCTTGTAGAAAACTTATCTCCTGCGGCGAGAAATTTTTATCCCCAGCCTGACAACTTATCTCTGCTAAAGAAATACGTCTCTCCGCTGGCGGAAAACTTATTTCCTGTGGCGGGAAATATATATCCCCTGCCGGACAAGTTATCTCTGCAGACGAAATACGTCTGTCCGCTTGCAGCTAACTTATCTCTGCTGACGAAATACGTCTCTCCGCTTGCAGAAAACTTATCTCCGGCGGCGAGAAATTTATATCCCCGGCCTGTCAACTTATCTCTGCTAACGAAATACGTCTCTCCACTGGCAGAAAACGTATCTCTGCTGACGAAATACATCTCTCCGCTTGCAGAAAACTTATCTCCTGCGGCGAGAAATTTTTATCCCCAGCCTGACAACTTATCTCTGCTAACGAAATACGTCTCTCCGCTGGCGGAAAACTTATTTCCGGTGGCGGGAAATATATATCCACTGCCGGACAAGTTATCTCTGCAGACGAAATACGTCTCTCCGCTTGCAGCTAACTTATCTCTGCTGACGAAATACGTCTCTCCGCTTGCAGAAAACTTATCTCCGGCGGCGAGAAATTTATATCCACTGCCGGACAAGTTATCTCTGCAGACGAAATACGTCTCTCCGCTTGCAGCTAACTTATCTCTGCTGACGAAATACGTCTCTTCGCTTGCAGAAAACTTATCTCCGGCGGCGAGAAATTTATATCCCCGGCCTGTCAACTTATCTCTGCTAACGAAATACGTCTCTCCACTGGCAGAAAACTTATCTCTGCTGACGAAATACATCTCTCCGCTTGCAGAAAACTTATCTCCTGCGGCGAGAAATTTTTATCCCCAGCCTGACAACTTATCTCTGCTAAAGAAATACGTCTCTCCGCTGGCGGAAAACTTATTTCCGGTGGCGGGAAATATATGTCCACTGCCGGACAAGTTATCTCTGCAGACGAAATACGTCTCTCCGCTTGCAGCTAACTTATCTCTGCTGACGAAATACGTCTCTCCGCTTGCAGAAAACTTATCTCCGGCGGCGAGAAATTTATATCCACTGCCGGACAAGTTATCTCTGCAGACGAAATACGTCTCTCCGCTTGCAGCTAACTTATCTCTGCTGACGAAATACGTCTCTTCGCTTGCAGAAAACTTATCTCCGGCGGCGAGAAATTTATATCCCCGGCCTGTCAACTTATCTCTGCTAACGAAATACGTCTCTCCACTGGCAGAAAACTTATCTCTGCTGACGAAATACATCTCTCCGCTTGCAGAAAACTTATCTCCTGCGGCGAGAAATTTTTATCCCCAGCCTGACAACTTATCTCTGCTAAAGAAATACGTCTCTCCGCTGGCGGAAAACTTATTTCCGGTGGCGGGAAATATATGTCCACTGCCGGACAAGTTATCTCTGCAGACGAAATACGTCTCTCCGCTTGCAGCTAACTTATCTCTGCTGACGAAATACGTATCTCCGCTTGCAGAAAACTTATCTCCGGCGGCGAGAAATTTATATCCCCGGCCTGTCAACTTATCTCTGCTAACGAAATACGTCTCTCCGCTGGTGGAAAACTTATTTTCGGTAGCGGGAAATATATATCCCCTGCCGGACAACTTATCTCTGCTGACGAAATACGTCTCTCCGCTGGAGGAAAACTTATTTCCGGTGGCGGGAAATATATATCCCCTGCCGGACAACTTATCTCTGCTGACGAAATACGTCTCTCCGCTTGCTGAAAACTTATTTCTGCTGAAGAAATACGTCTCTCCGCTTGCAGAAAACTTATCTCCGGCGGCGAGAAATTTTTATCCCCGGCCTGACAACTGACAACTGACAACGAAATACGTCTCTCCGCTGGGGGAAAACTTATTTCCGGTGGCGGGAAATATATATTCCCTGCCGGACAACTTATCTCAGCTGACGAAATACGTCTCTACGCTGGCGGAAAACTTATCTCCGGCGGCGGAAAATCTATATCCTCTGCCAGACAACTTATCTCTGCTTACGAAATACGTCTCTCCGCTGGCGGAAAACTAATTTCCGGTGCTGGGAAATCTATATCCTCTGCCGGACAACTTATCTCTGCTGACGAAATACGTCTCTCCGCTTGCAGCAAACTTTATCCCCGCTGAAGAATTACGTTTCTCCGCCGGCAGAAAACTTATCTCCGCTGGCATAACATTTACTTCCGGCGGCGAGGAATTTATATCCCCTGCCGGACATCTTATCGCTGCTGACAAAATACATCTCTTCGCTGGCTGAAAACTTATCTGCGATGGCGGGAAATTTATATCCGCTGGCGGAAAACTTTTCTCCGCTGACAGACATCTTATCTCCGCTGGCGGATAATTTATTTCCGCTGACGAGCTACGTTTCTCCGCCGGCAGAAAACAGATCTCCACTGGCAGAACATTTACCTCCGGAGGCGGGAAATCTATGTAGGGTTGGCAGCCCTTTAATGAGTATCGATCTATCGCTAGGGATAGTCAAGGGTAGAGGAAGATATATCGATAGTAAGTAAGAGTTCGACTGCGGAAGCGGGCAGACGTGCGAAAAGAACTATGCTAAGAAACCTATTTGTAACCATTTATTAAAATAAAAATAATACAACGACGTGTGGCGTATATTTGATGGAGTTTCTGGAGCGGATTCTTACTCACTTGTAGGGAGCCCACCAAGGATCCCTACAATTTGGTTCCCATACCGGGAATTGAACCCGGGCCTTCCGGGTGAGAGCCGGATATCCTAACCACTAGACAATATGGGAACCAAATTGTAGGGATCCCTACATCTATATCCACTGCCGGACAAGTTATCTCTGCAGACGAAATACGTCTCTCCGCTTGCAGCTAACTTATCTCTGCTGACGAAATACGTCTCTTCGCTTGCAGAAAACTTATCTCCGGCGGCGAGAAATTTATATCCCCGGCCTGTCAACTTATCTCTGCTAACGAAATACGTCTCTCCACTGGCAGAAAACTTATCTCTGCTGACGAAATACATCTCTCCGCTTGCAGAAAACTTATCTCCTGCGGCGAGAAATTTTTATCCCCGGCCTGACAACTTATCTCTGCCAACGAAATACGTATCTCCACTGGCAGAAAACGTATCTCTGCTGACGAAATACGTCTCTCCGCTTGCAGAAAACTTATCTCCTGCGGCGAGAAATTTTTATCCCCAGCCTGACAACTTATCTCTGCTAACGAAATACGTCTCTCCACTGGCAGAAAACTTATCTCTGCTGACGAAATACATCTCTCTGCTTGCAGAAAACTTATCTCCTGCGGCGAGAAATTTTTATCCCCGGCCTGACAACTTATCTCTGCTAACGAAATACGTCTCTCCGCTGGCGGAAAACTTATTTCCCGTGGCGGGAAATATATATCCTCTGCCGGACAACTTATCTCTGCTGACGAAATACGTCTCTCCACTGGCAGAAAACGTATTTCTGCTGACGAAATACGTCTCTCCGCTTGCAGAACACTTATCTCCTGCGGCGAGAAATTTTTATCCCCAGCCTGACAACTTATCTCTGCTAAAGAAATACGTCTCTCCGCTGGCGGAAAACTTATTTCCGGTGGCGGGAAATATATATCCCCTGCCGGACAAGTTATCTCTGCAGACGAAATACGTCTGTCCGCTTGCAGCTAACTTATCTCTGCTGACGAAATACGTCTCTCCGCTTGCAGAAAACTTATCTCCGGCGGCGAGAAATTTATATCCCCGGCCTGTCAACTTATCTCTGCTAACGAAATACGTCTCTCCACTGGCAGAAAACTTATCTCTGCTGACGAAATACATCTCTCCGCTTGCAGAAAACTTATCTCCTGCGGCGAGAAATTTTTATCCCCGGCCTGACAACTTATCTCTGCCAACGAAATACGTCTCTCCACTGGCAGAAAACGTATCTCTGCTGACGAAATACGTCTCTCCGCTTGCAGAACACTTATCTCCTGCGGCGAGAAATTTTTATCCCCAGCCTGACAACTTATCTCTGCTAAAGAAATACGTCTCTCCGCTGGCAGAAAACTTATTTCCGGTGCCGGGAAATCTATATCCACTGCCGGACAAGTTATCTCTGCAGACGAAATACGTCTCTCCGCTTGCAGCAAACTTATCTCTGCTGACGAAATACGTCTCTCCGCTGGTAGAAAACTTATCTCCTGCGGCGAGAAATTTTTATCCCCAGCCTGACAACTTATATCTGCTAAAGAAATACGTCTCTCCGCTGGCGGAAAACTTATTTCCGTGCCGGGAAATCTATATCCACTGCCGGACAAGTTGTCTCTGCAGACGAAATACGTCTCTCCGATTGCAGCTTACTTATCTCTGCTGACGAAATACGTATCTCCGCTTGCAGAAAACTTATCTCCGGCGGCGAGAAATTTATATCCCCGGCCTGTCAACTTATCTCTGCTAACGAAATACGTCTCTCCACTGGCAGAAAACTTATCTCTGCTGACGAAATACATCTCTCCGCTTGCAGAAAACTTATCTCCTGCGGCGAGAAATTTTTATCCCCGGCCTGACAACTTATCTCTGCCAACGAAATACGTATCTCCACTGGCAGAAAACGTATCTCTGCTGACGAAATACGTCTCTCCGCTTGCAGAAAACTTATCTCCTGCGGCGAGAAATTTTTATCCCCAGCCTGACAACTTATCTCTGCTAACGAAATACGTCTCTCCACTGGCAGAAAACTTATCTCTGCTGACGAAATACATCTCTCCGCTTGCAGAAAACTTATCTCCTGCGGCGAGAAATTTTTATCCCCGGCCTGACAACTTATCTCTGCCAACGAAATACGTCTCTCCACTGGCAGAAAACGTATCTCTGCTGACGAAATACGTCTCTCCGCTTGCAGAAAACTTATCTCCTGCGGCGAGAAATTTTAATCCCCAGCCTGACAACTTATCTCTGCTAACGAAATACGTCTCTCCACTGGCGGAAAACTTATTTCCCGTGGCGGGAAATATATATCCTCTGCCGGACAACTTATCTCTGCTGACGAAATACGTCTCTCCACTGGCAGAAAACGTATCTCTGCTGACGAAATACGTCTCTCCGCTTGCAGAAAACTTATCTCCTGCGGCGAGAAATTTTTATCCCCAGCCTGACAACTTATCTCTGCTAACGAAATACGTCTCTCCACTGGCAGAAAACTTATCTCTGCTGACGAAATACATCTCTCCGCTTGCAGAAAACTTATCTCCTGCGGCGAGAAATTTTTATCCCCGGCCTGACAACTTATCTCTGCCAACGAAATACGTATCTCCACTGGCAGAAAACGTATCTCTGCTGACGAAATACGTCTCTCCGCTTGCAGAAAACTTATCTCCTGCGGCGAGAAATTTTTATCCCCAGCCTGACAACTTATCTCTGCTAACGAAATACGTCTCTCCACTGGCAGAAAACTTATCTCTGCTGACGAAATACATCTCTCCGCTTGCAGAAAACTTATCTCCTGCGGCGAGAAATTTTTATCCCCGGCCTGACAACTTATCTCTGCCAACGAAATACGTCTCTCCACTGGCAGAAAACGTATCTCTGCTGACGAAATACGTCTCTCCGCTTGCAGAAAACTTATCTCCTGCGGCGAGAAATTTTAATCCCCAGCCTGACAACTTATCTCTGCTAACGAAATACGTCTCTCCGCTGGCGGAAAACTTATTTCCCGTGGCGGGAAATATATATCCTCTGCCGGACAACTTATCTCTGCTGACGAAATACGTCTCTCCACTGGCAGAAAACGTATCTCTGCTGACGAAATACGTCTCTCCGCTTGCAGAAAACTTATCTCCTGCGGCGAGAAATTTTTATCCCCAGCCTGACAACTTATCTCTGCTAACGAAATACGTCTCTCCACTGGCAGAAAACTTATCTCTGCTGACGAAATACATCTCTCCGCTTGCAGAAAACTTATCTCCTGCGGCGAGAAATTTTTATCCCCAGCCTGACAACTTAT
Organism: Drosophila pseudoobscura; assembly: GCF_009870125.1. Classification (NCBI taxonomy): domain Eukaryota; kingdom Metazoa; phylum Arthropoda; class Insecta; order Diptera; family Drosophilidae; genus Drosophila; species Drosophila pseudoobscura. The sequence continues at coordinate 151,641 of NW_022881750.1, read as the reverse complement.
CTCTGCTAACGAAATACGTCTCTCCACTGGCAGAAAACTTATCTCTGCTGACGAAATACATCTCTCCGCTTGCAGAAAACTTATCTCCTGCGGCGAGAAATTTTTATCCCCAGCCTGACAACTTATCTCTGCTAAAGAAATACGTCTCTCCGCTGGCGGAAAACTTATTTCCGTGCCGGGAAATCTATATCCACTGCCGGACAAGTTATCTCTGCAGACGAAATACGTCTCTCCGCTTGCAGCTAACTTATCTCTGCTGACGAAATACGTATCTCCGCTTGCAGAAAACTTATCTCCGGCGGCGAGAAATTTATATCCCCAGCCTGACAACTTATCTCTGCTAACGAAATACGTCTCTCCACTGGCAGAAAACTTATCTCTGCTGACGAAATACATCTCTCCGCTTGCAGAAAACTTATCTCCTGCGGCAAGAAATTTTTATCCCCGGCCTGACAACTTATCTCTGCCACCGAAATACGTATCTCCACTGGCAGAAAACGTATCTCTGCTGACGAAATACGTCTCTCCGCTTGCAGAAAACTTATCTCCTGCGGCGAGAAATTTTTATCCCCAGCCTGACAACTTATCTCTGCTAACGAAATACGTCTCTCCACTGGCAGAAAACTTATCTCTGCTGACGAAATACATCTCTCCGCTTGCAGAAAACTTATCTCCTGCGGCGAGAAATTTTTATCCCCGGCCTGACAACTTATCTCTGCCAACGAAATACGTCTCTCCACTGGCAGAAAACGTATCTCTGCTGACGAAATACGTCTCTCCGCTTGCAGAAAACTTATCTCCTGCGGCGAGAAATTTTAATCCCCAGCCTGACAACTTATCTCTGCTAACGAAATACGTCTCTCCGCTGGCGGAAAACTTATTTCCCGTGGCGGGAAATATATATCCTCTGCCGGACAACTTATCTCTGCTGACGAAATACGTCTCTCCACTGGCAGAAAACGTATCTCTGCTGACGAAATACGTCTCTCCGCTTGCAGAAAACTTATCTCCTGCGGCGAGAAATTTTTATCCCCAGCCTGACAACTTATCTCTGCTAACGAAATACGTCTCTCCACTGGCAGAAAACTTATCTCTGCTGACGAAATACATCTCTCCGCTTGCAGAAAACTTATCTCCTGCGGCGAGAAATTTTTATCCCCAGCCTGACAACTTATCTCTGCTAACGAAATACGTCTCTCCACTGGCAGAAAACTTATTTCTGCTGACGAAATACATCTCTCCGCTTGCAGAAAACTTATCTCCTGCGGCGAGAAATTTTTATCCCCAGCCTGACAACTTATCTCTGCTAAAGAAATACGTCTCTCCGCTGGCGGAAAACTTATTTCCGTGCCGGGAAATCTATATCCACTGCCGGACAAGTTATCTCTGCAGACGAAATACGTCTCTCCGCTTGCAGCTAACTTATCTCTGCTGACGAAATACGTATCTCCGCTTGCAGAAAACTTATCTCCGGCGGCGAGAAATTTATATCCCCAGCCTGACAACTTATCTCTGCTAACGAAATACGTCTCTCCACTGGCAGAAAACTTATCTCTGCTGACGAAATACATCTCTCCGCTTGCAGAAAACTTATCTCCTGCGGCGAGAAATTTTTATCCCCGGCCTGACAACTTATCTCTGCTAACGAAATACGTCTCTCCACTGGCAGAAAACTTATCTCTGCTGACGAAATACATCTCTCCGCTTGCAGAAAACTTATCTCCTGCGGCGAGAAATTTTTATCCCCAGCCTGACAACTTATCTCTGCTAACGAAATACGTCTCTCCGCTGGCGGAAAACTTATTTCCCGTGGCGGGAAATATATATCCTCTGCCGGACAACTTATCTCTGCTGACGAAATACGTCTCTCCACTGGCAGAAAACGTATCTCTGCTGACGAAATACGTCTCTCCGCTTGCAGAAAACTTATCTCCTGCGGCGAGAAATTTTTATCCCCAGCCTGACAACTTATCTCTGCTAACGAAATACGTCTCTCCGCTGGCGGAAAACTTATTTCCCGTGGCGGGAAATATATATCCTCTGCCGGACAACTTATCTCTGCTGACGAAATACGTCTCTCCACTGGCAGAAAACGTATCTCTGCTGACGAAATACGTCTCTCCGCTTGCAGAAAACTTATCTCCTGCGGCGAGAAATTTTTATCCCCAGCCTGACAACTTATCTCTGCTAACGAAATACGTCTCTCCGCTGGCGGAAAACTTATTTCCGGTGGCGGGAAATATATATCCTCTGCCGGACAACTTATCTCTTCTGACGAAATACGTCTCTACGTTGGCAGAAAACTTATCTCCGGCGCCGGAAATCTATATCCCCTGCCAGACAACTTATCTCTGCTTACGAAATACGTCTCTCCGCTGGCGGAAAACTTATTTCCGGTGCCGAGAAATCTATATCCACTTGCGGACAACTTATTTCCGCTGACAGACAATTTATCTCCGCTGACGAACTACGATTCTCCACTGGCAGAAATCTTATCTCCGACGGCAGGAAATTTACATCCCCTAACGGACAATTTATCCCCGCTGACGAATTACGTTTCTCCGACGGCAGAAAACTGATCTCCGCTGGCAGAACATTTACCTCCGGCGGCGGGAAATGTATATCCCCTGCCGGACAGCTTAAATCTGCTAACGAAATACGTCTCTCCGCTGGCGGAAAACTTATTTCCGGTGGCGGGAAATCTATATCCTCTGCCGGACAACTTATCGCTGCTGACGAAATACGTCTCTCTGCTTGCAGCAAACTTATCTCTGCTGACGAAATACGTCTCTCCGCTTGTAGAAAACATATCTCCGGCGGCGAGAAACTTATATCCCCGGCCTGACAACTTATCTATGCTAACGAAATACGTCTCTCCGCTGGAGGAAAACTTATTTCCGGTGGCGGGAAATATATATCCCCTGCCGGACAACTTATCTCTGCTGACGAAATACGTCTCTCCGCTTGCTGAAAACTTATTTCTGCTGAAGAAATACGTCTCTCCGCTTGCAGAAAACTTATCTCCGGCGGCGAGAAATTTGTATCCCCGGCCTGACAACTGACAACTGACAACGAAATACGTCTCTCCGCTAGGGGAAAACTTATTTCCGGTGGCGGGAAATATATATTCCCTGCCGGACAACTTATCTCAGCTGACGAAATACGTCTCTACGCTGGCGGAAAACTTATCTCCGGCGGCGGAAAATCTATATCCTCTGCCAGACAACTTATCTTTGCTTACGAAATACGTCTCTCCGCTGGCGGAAAACTAATTTCCGGTGCCGGGAAATCTATATCCTCTGCCGGACAACTTATCTCTGCTGACGAAATACGTCTCTCCGCTTGCAGCAAACTTTATCCCCGCTGACGAATTACGTTTCTCCGCCTGCAGAAAACTTATCTCCGCTGGCATAACATTTACTTCCGGCGGCGAGGAATTTATATCCCCTGCCGGACATCTTATCGCTGCTGACAAAATACATCTCTTCGCTGGCTGAAAACTTATCTGCGATGGCGGGAAATTTATATCCGCTGGCGGAAAACTTTTCTCCGCTGACAGACATCTTATCTCCGCTGGCGGATAATTTATTTCCGCTGACGAGCTACGTTTCTCCGCCGGCAGAAAACAGATCTCCACTGGCAGAACATTTACCTCCGGAGGCGGGAAATCTATATCCTCTGCCGGACAACTTATCTCTGCTGACGAAATACGTCTCTCCGCTTGCAGCAAACTTATCTCTGCTGACAAAATACGTCTCTCCGCTTATAGAAAACTTATCTCCGGCGGCGAAAAATTTATATCCCCGGCCTGACAACTTATCTCTGCTAACGAAATACGTCTCTCCGCTGGCGGAAAACTTATTTCCGGTGGCGGAAAATATATATCCCTTGCCGGAAAACTTATCTCTGCTGACGAAATACGTCTCTCCAGTGGCGGAAAACTTATCTCCGGTGGCGGGAAATTTATATCCCCTGCCGGACGACTTATCACTGCTGACAAAATACGTCTCTCCACTGGCAGAAAACTTATCTCCGGTGGCGGGAATTTTATATCCGCTGGCGGAAAACTTTTCTCCGCTGACAGACATCTTATCTCCGCTGGCGGATAATTTATTTCCGCTGACGAGCTACGTTTCTCCGCCGGCAGAAAACAGATCTCCACTGGCAGAACATTTACCTCCGGAGGCGGGAAATCTATATCCTCTGCCGGACAACTTATCTCTGCTGACGAAATACGTCTCTCCGCTAGCAGAAAACTTATCTCTGCTGACGAAATACATCTCTCCGCTTGCAGAAAACTTATCTCCGGCGGCGAGAAATTTATATCCCCGGCCTGACAACTTATCTCTGCCAACGAAATACGTATCTCCACTGGCAGAAAACGTATCTCTGCTGACGAAATACGTCTCTCCGCTTGCAGAAAACTTATCTCCTGCGGCGAGAAATTTTTATCCCCGGCCTGACAACTTATCTCTGCCAACGAAATACGTCTCTCCACTGGCAGAAAACGTATCTCTGCTGACGAAATACGTCTCTACGCCTGCAGAAAACTTATCTCCTGCAGCGAGAAATTTTTATCCCCAGCCTGACAACTTATCTCTGCTAACGAAATACGTCTCTCCGCTGGCGGAAAACGTATTTCCGGTGGCGGGAAATATATATCCTCTGCCGGACAACTTATCTCTGCTGACGAAATACGTCTCTCCGCTTGCAGCAAACTTATCTCTGCTGACGAAATACGTCTCTCCGCTTGTAGAAAACTTATCTCCTGCGGCGAGAAATTTTTATCCCCAGCCTGACAACTTATCTCTGCTAAAGAAATACGTCTCTCCTCTGGCGGAAAACTTATTTCCGGTGCCGGGAAATCTATATCCACTGCCGGACAAGTTATCTCTGCAGACGAAATACGTCTCTCCGCTTGCAGCTATCTTATCTCTGCTGACGAAATACGTCTCTCCGCTTGCAGAAAACTTATCTCCGGCGGCGAGAAATTCATATCCCCAGCCTGTCAACTTATCTCTGCTAACGAAATACGTCTCTCCACTGGCAGAAAACTTATCTCTGCTAACGAAATACATCTCTCCGCTTGCAGAAAACTTATCTCCTGCGGCGAGAAATTTTTATCCCCAGCCTGACAACTTATCTCTGCTAACGAAATACGTCTCTCCACTGGCAGAAAACTTATCTCTGCTGACGAAATACATCTCTCCGCTTGCAGAAAACTTATCTCCTGCGGCGAGAAATTTTTATCCCCAGCCTGACAACTTATCTCTGCTAACGAAATACGTCTCTCCGCTGGCGGAAAACTTATTTCCGGTGGCGGGAAATATATATCCCCTGCCGGACAATTTATCCCCGCTGACGAATTACTTTTCTCCGACGGCAGAAAACTGATCTCCGCTGGCAGAACATTTACCTCCGGCGGCGGGAAATGTATATCCCCTGCCGGACAGCTTAAATCTGCTAACGAAATACGTCTCTCCGCTGGCGGAAAACTTATTTCCGGTGGCGGAAAATCTATATCCTCTGCCGGACAACTTATCGCTGCTGACGAAATACGTCTCTCTGCTTGCAGCAAACTTATCTCTGCTGACTAAATATGTCTCTCCGCTTGTAGAAAACATATCTCCGGCGGCGAGAAACTTATATCCCCGGCCTGACAACTTATCTATGCTAACGAAATACGTCTCTCCGCTGGAGGAAAACTTATTTCCGGTGGCGGGAAATATATATCCCCTGCCGGACAACTTATCTCTGCTGACGAAATACGTCTCTCCGCTTGCTGAAAACTTATTTCTGCTGAAGAAATACGTCTCTCCGCTTGCAGAAAACTTATCTCCGGCGGCGAGAAATTTTTATCCCCGGCCTGACAACTGACAACGAAATACGTCTCTCCGCTGGGGGAAAACTTATTTCCGGTGGCGGGAAATATATATTCCCTGCCGGACAACTTATCTCTGCTGACGAAATACGTCTCTACGCTGGCAGAAAACTTATTTCCGGTGCCGGTAAATCTATATCCGCTGGCGGACAACTTATCTCCGCTGGCGGACAATTTATCTCCGCTGACGAACTACGATTCTCCACTGGCAGAAATCTCATCTCCGGCGGCGGGAAATTTATATCCCCTGAGGGACAATTTATCCCCGCTGTCGAATTACGTTTCTCCGCCGGCAGAAAACTGATCTGATTTACCTCCGGCGGCGGGAAATTTATATCCCCTGCCGGACAGCTTATCTCTGCTAACGAAATACGTCTCTCCGCTGGCGGAAAACTTATTTCCGGTGGCGGGAAATCTATATCCTCTGCCGGACAACTTATCGCTGCTGACGAAATACGTCTCTCTGCTTGCAGCAAACTTATCTCTGCTGACGAAATACGTCTCTCCGCTTGTAGAAAACATATCTCCGGCGGCGAGAAACTTATATCCCCGGCCTGACAACTTATCTATGCTAACGAAATACGTCTCTCCGCTGGAGGAAAACTTATTTCCGGTGGCGGGAAATATATATCCCCTTCCGGACAACTTATCTCTGCTGACGAAATACGTCTCTCCGCTTGCTGAAAACTTATTTCTGCTGAAGAAATACGTCTCTCCGCTTGCAGAAAACTTATCTCCGGCGGCGAGAAATTTTTATCCCCGGCCTGACAACTGACAACGAAATACGTCTCTCCGCTGGGGGAAAACTTATTTCCGGTGGCGGGAAATATATATTCCCTGCCGGACAACTTATCTCTGCTGTCGAAATACGCCTCTACGCTGGCAGAAAACTTATTTTCGGTGCCGGGAAATCTATATCCGCTGGCGGACAACTTATCTCCGCTGGCGGACAACTTATCTCCGCTGGCGGACAACTTATCTCCGCTGACGAACTACGATTCTCCACTGGCAGAAATCTTATCTCCGGCGGCGGGAAATTTATATCCCCTGCCAGACAACTTATCTCAGCTGACGAAATACGTCTCTACGCTGGCAGAAAACTTATCTCCGGCGGCGGGAAATATATCCGCTGGCGGAAAACTTTTCTCCGCTGACAGACATCTTATCTCCGCTGGCGGATAATTTATTTCCGCTGACGAGCTACGTTTTTCCGCCGGCAGAAAACAGATCTCCACAGGCAGAACATTTACCTCCGGAGGCGGGAAATCTATATCCACTGCCAGACAAGTTATCTCTGCAGACGAAATACGTCTCTCCGCTTGCAGCTATCTTATCTCTGCTGACGAAATACATCTCTCCGCTTGCCGAAAACTTATCTCCTGCGGCGAGAAATTTTTATCCCCAGCCTGACAACTTATCTCTGCTAACGAAATACGTCTCTCCGCTGGCGGAAAACTTATTTCCGGTGGCGGGAAATATATATCCCCTGCCGGACAACTTATCTCTGCTGACGAAATACGTCTCTACGTTGGCAGAAAACTTATCTCCGGCGCCGGAAATCTATATCCACTTGCGGACAACTTATTTCCGCTGACAGACAATTTATCTCCGCTGACGAACTACGATTCTCCACTGGCAGAAATCTTATCTCCGACGGCAGGAAATTTACATCCCCTAACGGACAACTTATCCCCGCTGACGCATTACGTTTCTCCGCCGGCAGAAAACTGATCTCCGCTGGCAGAACATTTACCTCCGGCGGCGAGAAATTTATATCCCCGGCCTGTCAACTTATCTCTGCTAACGAAATACGTCTCTCCACTGGCAGAAAACTTATCTCTGCTGACGAAATACGTCTCTCCGCTTGCAGAAAACTTATCTCCTGCGGCGAGAAATTTTTATCCCCGGCCTGACAACTTATCTCTGCCACCGAAATACGTATCTCCACTGCAGAAAACGTATCTCTGCTGACGAAATACGTCTCTCCGCTTGCAGAAAACTTATCGCCTGCGGCGAGAAATTTTTATCCCCTGCCGGACAACTTATCTCAGCTGACGAAATACGTCTCTACGCTGGCAGAAAACTTATCTCCGGCGGCGGGAAATATATCCGCTGGCGGAAAACTTTTCTCCGCTGACAGACATTTTATCTCCGCTCACGAGCTACGTTTCTCCGCCGGCAGAAAACTGATCTCCGCTGGCAGAACATTTACCTCCGGCGGCGAGAAATCTATATCCCTTTCCGGACATATTATCACGGCTGACAAAATACATCTCTCCGCTGGCGGAAAACTTATCTGCGGTGGCTGGAAATCTATATCCTCTGCCGGACAACTTATCTCTTCTGACGAAATACGTCTCTCCGCTTGCAGCAAACTTATCTCTGCTGACGAAATACGTCTCTCCGCTTGTAGAAAACTTATCTCCTGCGGCGAGAAATTTTTATCCCCGGCCTGACAACTTATTTCTGCCAACGAAATACGTCTCTCCACTGGCAGAAAACTTATCTCTGCTGACGAAATACATCTCTCCGCTTGCAGAAAACTTATCTCCTGCGGCGAGAAATTTTTATCCCCGGCCTGACAACTTATCTCTGCCAACGAAATACGTCTCTCCACTGGCAGAAAACTTATCTCTGCTAACGAAATACATCTCTCCGCTTGCAGAAAACTTATCTCCTGCGGCGAGAAATTTTTATCTCCGGCTTGACAACTTATCTCTGCCAACGAAATACGTCTCTCCGCTGCCGGAAAACTTATTTCCGGTGGCGGGAAATATATATCCCCTGCCAGAAAACTTATCTCAGCTGACGAAATACGTCTCTACGCTGGCAGAAAACTTATCTCCGGCGGCGGGAAATATATCCGCTGGCGGAAAACTTTTCTCCGCTGACAGACATTTTATCTCCGCTGACGAGCTACGTTTCTCCGCCGGCAGAAAACTGATCTCCGCTGGCAGAACATTTACCTCCGGCGGCGGGAAATCTATATCCCTTTCCGGACATCTTATCACGGCTGACAAAATACATCTCTCCGCTGGCGGAAAACTTATCTGCGGTGGCGGGAAATCTATATCCTCTGCCGGACAACTTATCTCTGCTGACGAAATACGTCTCTCCGCTTGTAGAAAACTTATCTCCTGCGGCGAGAAATTTTTATCCCCGGCCTGACAACTTATTTCTGCCAACGAAATACGTCTCTCCACTGGCAGAAAACTTATCTCTGCTGACGAAATACATCTCTCCGCCTGTAGAAAACTTATCTCCTGCGGCGAGAAATTTTTATCCCCAGCCTGACAACTTATCTCTGCTAAAGAAATACGTCTCTCCGCTGGCGGAAAACTTATTTCCGGTGCCAGGAAATCTATATCCACTGCCGGACAAGTTATCTCTGCCAACGAAATACGTCTCTCCACTGGCAGAAAACGTATCTCTGCTGACGAAATACGTCTCTCCGCTTGCAGAAAACTTATCTCCTGCGGCGAGAAATTTTTATCCCCAGCCTGACAACTTATCTCTGCTAACGAAATACGTCTCTCCACTGGCAGAAAACTTATCTCTGCTAACGAAATACATCTCTCCGCTTGCAGAAAACTTATCTCCTGCGGCAAGAAATTTTTATCCCCGGCCTGACAACTTATCTCTGCCAACGAAATACGTCTCTCCACTGGCAGAAAGCGTATCTCTGCTGACGAAATACGTCTCTCCGCTTGCAGAAAACTTATCTCCTGCGGCGAGAAATTTTAATCCCCAGCCTGACAACTTATCTCTGCTAACGAAATACGTCTCTCCGCTGGCGGAAAACTTATTTCCGGTGGCGGGAAATATATATCCTCTGCCGGACAACTTATCTCTGCTGACGAAATACGTCTCTCCGCTTGCAGCAAACTTATCTCTGCTGAAGAAATACGTCTCTTCGCTTGTAGAAAACTTATCTCCTGCAGCGAGAAATTTTTATCCCCAGCCTGACAACTTATCTCTGCTAAAGAAATACGTCTCTCCGCTGGCGGAAAACTTATTTCCGTGCCGGGAAATCTATATCCACTGCCGGACAAGTTATCTCTGCAGACGAAATACGTCTCTCCGCTTGCAGCTAACTTATCTCTGCTGACGAAATACGTATCTCCGCTTGCAGAAAACTTAGCTCCGGCGGCGAGAAATTTATATCCCCGGCCTGTCAACTTATCTCTGCTAACGAAATACGTCTCTCCACTGGCAGAAAACTTATTTCCGGTGGCGGGAAATATATATCCTCTGCCGGACAACTTATCTCTGCCAACGAAATACGTCTCTCCACTGGCAGAAAACTTATCTCTGCTGACGAAATACATCTCTCCGCTTGCAGAAAACTTATCTCCAGCCTGACAACTTATCTCTGCTAACGAAATACGTCTCTCCGCTGGCGGAAAACTTATTTCCGTGCCGGGAAATCTATATCCACTGCCGGACAAGTTATCTCTGCAGACGAAATACGTCTCTCCGCTTGCAGCTAACTTATCTCAGCTGACGAAATACGTATCTCCGCTTGCAGAAAACTTATCTCCGGCGGCGAGAAATTTATATCCCCGGCCTGTCAACTTATCTCTGCTAACGAAATACGTCTCTCCACTGGCAGAAAACTTATTTCCGGTGGCGAGAAATTTTTATCCCCTGCCTGACAACTTATCTCTGCTGACGAAATACGTCTCTCCACTGGCAGAAAACTTATCTCTGCTGACGAAATACATCTCTCCGCTTGCAGAAAACTTATCTCCTGCGGCGAGAAATTTTTATCCCCGGCCTGACAACTTATCTCTGCCAACGAAATACGTCTCTCCACTGGCAGAAAACGTATCTCTGCTGACGAAATACGTCTCTCCGCTTGCAGAAAACTTATCTCCTGCGGCGAGAAATTTTTATCCCCAGCCTGACAACTTATCTCTGCTAACGAAATACGTCTCTCCACTGGTAGAAAACTTATCTCTGCTAACGAAATACATCTCTCCGCTTGCAGAAAACTTATCTCCTGCGGCAAGAAATTTTTATCCCCGGCCTGACAACTTATCTCTGCCAACGAAATACGTCTCTCCACTGGCAGAAAGCGTATCTCTGCTGACGAAATACGTCTCTCCGCTTGCAGAAAACTTATCTCCTGCGGCGAGAAATTTTAATCCCCAGCCTGACAACTTATCTCTGCTAACGACATACGTCTCTCCGCTGGCGGAAAACTTATTTCCGGTGGCGGGAAATATATATCCTCTGCCGGACAACTTATCTCTGCCAACGAAATATGTCTCTCCGCTTGCAGCAAACTTATCTCTGCTGACGAAATACGTCTCTCCGCTTGTAGAAAACTTATCTCCTGCAGCGAGAAATTTTTATCCCCAGCCTGACAACTTATCTCTGCTAAAGAAATACGTCTCTCCGCTGGCGGAAAACTTATTTCCGATCCGGGAAATCTATATCCACTGCCGGACAAGTTATCTCTGCAGACGAAATACGTCTCTCCGCTTGCAGCTAACTTATCTCTGCTGACGAAATACGTATCTCCGCTTGCAGAAAACTTATCTCCGGCGGCGAGAAATTTATATCCCCGTCCTGTCAACTTATCTCTGCTAACGAAATACGTCTCTCCACTGGCAGAAAACTTATCTCTGCTGACGAAATACATCTCTCCGCTTGCAGAAAACTTATCTCCTGCGGCGAGAAATTTTTATCCCCGGCCTGACAACTTATCTCTGCCAACGAAATACGTCTCTCCACTGGCAGAAAACGTATCTCTGCTGACGAAATACGTCTCTCCGCTTGCAGAAAACTTATCTCCTGCGGCAAGAAATTTTTATCTCCGGACTGACAACTTATCTCTGCTAACGAAATACGTCTCTCCGCTGCCGGAAAACTTATTTCCGGTGGCGGGAAATATATATCCCCTGCCGGACAACTTATCTCAGCTGACGAAATACGTCTCTACGCTGGCAGAAAACTTATCTCCGGCGGCGGGAAATATATCCGCTGGCGGAAAACTTTTCTCCGCTGACAGACATTTTATCTCCGCTCACGAGCTACGTTTCTCCGCCGGCAGAAAACTGATCTCCGCTGGCAGAACATTTACCTCCGGCGGCGAGAAATCTATATCCCTTTCCGGACATATTATCACGGCTGACAAAATACATCTCTCCGCTGGCGGAAAACTTATCTGCGGTGGCGGGAAATCTATATCCTCTGCCGGACAACTTATCTCTTCTGACGAAATACGTCTCTCCGCTTGCAGCAAACTTATCTCTGCTGACGAAATACGTCTCTCCGCTTGTAGAAAACTTATCTCCTGCGGCGAGAAATTTTTATCCCCGGCCTGACAACTTATTTCTGCCAACGAAATACGTCTCTCCACTGGCAGAAAACTTATCTCTGCTGACGAAATACATCTCTCCGCTTGCAGAAAACTTATCTCCTGCGGCGAGAAATTTTTATCCCCGGCCTGACAACTTATCTCTGCCAACGAAATACGTCTCTCCACTGGCAGAAAACTTATCTCTGCTGACGAAATACATCTCTCCGCTTGCAGAAAACTTATCTCCTGCGGCGAGAAATTTTTATCTCCGGCTTGACAACTTATCTCTGCCAACGAAATACGTCTCTCCGCTGCCGGAAAACTTATTTCCGGTGGCGGGAAATATATATCCCCTGCCAGAAAACTTATCTCAGCTGACGAAATACGTCTCTACGCTGGCAGAAAACTTATCTCCGGCGGCGGGAAATATATCCGCTGGCGGAAAACTTTTCTCCGCTGACAGACATTTTATCTCCGCTGACGAGCTACGTTTCTCCGCCGGCAGAAAACTGATCTCCGCTGGCAGAACATTTACCTCCGGCGGCGGGAAATCTATATCCCTTTCCGGACATCTTATCACGGCTGACAAAATACATCTCTCCGCTGGCGGAAAACTTATCTGCGGTGGCGGGAAATCTATATCCTCTGCCGGACAACTTATCTCTTCTGACGAAATACGTCTCTCCGCTTGCAGCAAACTTATCTCTGCTGACGAAATACGTCTCTCCGCCTGTAGAAAACTTATCTCCTGCGGCGAGAAATTTTTATCCCCAGCCTGACAACTTATCTCTGCTAAAGAAATACGTCTCTCCGCTGGCGGAAAACTTATTTCCGGTGCCAGGAAATCTATATCCACTGCCGGACAAGTTATCTCTGCCAACGAAATACGTCTCTCCACTGGCAGAAAACGTATCTCTGCTGACGAAATACGTCTCTCCGCTTGCAGAAAACTTATCTCCTGCGGCGAGAAATTTTTATCCCCAGCCTGACAACTTATCTCTGCTAACGAAATACGTCTCTCCACTGGCAGAAAACTTATCTCTGCTAACGAAATACATCTCTCCGCTTGCAGAAAACTTATCTCCTGCGGCAAGAAATTTTTATCCCCGGCCTGACAACTTATCTCTGCCAACGAAATACGTCTCTCCACTGGCAGAAAGCGTATCTCTGCTGACGAAATACGTCTCTCCGCTTGCAGAAAACTTATCTCCTGCGGCGAGAAATTTTAATCCCCAGCCTGACAACTTATCTCTGCTAACGAAATACGTCTCTCCGCTAGCGGAAAACTTATTTCCGGTGGCGGGAAATATATATCCTCTGCCGGACAACTTATCTCTGCTGACGAAATACGTCTCTCCGCTTGCAGCAAACTTATCTCTGCTGAAGAAATACGTCTCTTCGCTTGTAGAAAACTTATCTCCTGCAGCGAGAAATTTTTATCCCCAGCCTGACAACTTATCTCTGCTAAAGAAATACGTCTCTCCGCTGGCGGAAAACTTATTTCCGTGCCGGGAAATCTATATCCACTGCCGGACAAGTTATCTCTGCAGACGAAATACGTCTCTCCGCTTGCAGCTAACTTATCTCTGCTGACGAAATACGTATCTCCGCTTGCAGAAAACTTATCTCCGGCGGCGAGAAATTTATATCCCCGGCCTGTCAACTTATCTCTGCTAACGAAATACGTCTCTCCACTGGCAGAAAACTTATTTCCGGTGGCGGGAAATATATATCCTCTGCCGGACAACTTATCTCTGCCAACGAAATACGTCTCTCCACTGGCAGAAAACTTATCTCTGCTGACGAAATACATCTCTCCGCTTGCAGAAAACTTATCTCCAGCCTGACAACTTATCTCTGCTAAAGAAATACGTCTCTCCGCTGGCGGAAAACTTATTTCCGTGCCGGGAAATCTATATCCACTGCCGGACAAGTTATCTCTGCAGACGAAATACGTCTCTCCGCTTGCAGCTAACTTATCTCTGCTGACGAAATACGTATCTCCGCTTGCAGAAAACTTATCTCCGGCGGCGAGAAATTTATATCCCCGGCCTGTCAACTTATCTCTGCTAACGAAATACGTCTCTCCACTGGCAGAAAACTTATTTCCGGTGGCGAGAAATTTTTATCCCCTGCCTGACAACTTATCTCTGCTGACGAAATACGTCTCTCCACTGGCAGAAAACTTATCTCTGCTGACGAAATACATCTCTCCGCTTGCAGAAAACTTATCTCCTGTGGCGAGAAATTTTTATCCCCGGCCTGACAACTTATCTCTGCCAACGAAATACGTCTCTCCACTGGCAGAAAACGTATCTCTGCTGACGAAATACGTCTCTCCGCTTGCAGAAAACTTATCTCCTGCGGCGAGAAATTTTTATCCCCAGCCTGACAACTTATCTCTGCTAACGAAATACGTCTCTCCACTGGTAGAAAACTTATCTCTGCTAACGAAATACATCTCTCCGCTTGCAGAAAACTTATCTCCTGCGGCAAGAAATTTTTATCCCCGGCCTGACAACTTATCTCTGCCAACGAAATACGTCTCTCCACTGGCAGAAAGCGTATCTCTGCTGACGAAATACGTCTCTCCGCTTGCAGAAAACTTATCTCCTGCGAAGAGAAATTTTAATCCCCAGCCTGACAACTTATCTCTGCTAACGACATACGTCTCTCCGCTGGCGGAAAACTTATTTCCGGTGGCGGGAAATATATATCCTCCGCCGGACAACTTATCTCTGCCAACGAAATATGTCTCTCCGCTTGCAGCAAACTTATCTCTGCTGACGAAATACGTCTCTCCGCTTGTAGAAAACTTATCTCCTGCAGCGAGAAATTTTTATCCCCAGCCTGACAACTTATCTCTGCTAAAGAAATACGTCTCTCCGCTGGCGGAAAACTTATTTCCGATCCGGGAAATCTATATCCACTGCCGGACAAGTTATCTCTGCAGACGAAATACGTCTCTCCGCTTGCAGCTAACTTATCTCTGCTGACGAAATACGTATCTCCGCTTGCAGAAAACTTATCTCCGGCGGCGAGAAATTTATATCCCCGTCCTGTCAACTTATCTCTGCTAACGAAATACGTCTCTCCACTGGCAGAAAACTTATCTCTGCTGACGAAATACATCTCTCCGCTTGCAGAAAACTTATCTCCTGCGGCGAGAAATTTTTATCCCCGGCCTGACAACTTATCTCTGCCAACGAAATACGTCTCTCCACTGGCAGAAAACGTATCTCTGCTGACGAAATACGTCTCTCCGCTTGCAGAAAACTTATCTCCTGCGGCGAGAAATTTGTATCCCCTGCCTGACAACTTATCTCTGCTGACGAAATACGTCTCTCCACTGGCAGAAAACTTATCTCTGCTGACGAAATACATCTCTCCGCTTGCAGAAAACTTATCTCCTGCGGCGAGAAATTTTTATCCCCGGCCTGACAACTTATCTCTGCCAACGAAATACGTCTCTCCACTGGCAGGAAACGTATCTCTGCTGACGAAATACGTCTCTCCGCTTGCAGAAAACTTATCTCCTGCGGCGAGAAATTTTTATCCCCAGCCTGACAACTTATCTCTGCTAACGAAATACGTCTCTCCACTGGCAGAAAACTTATCTCTGCTAACGAAATGCATCTCTCCGCTTGCAGAAAACTTATCTCCTGCGGCAAGAAATTTTTATCCCCGGCCTGACAACTTATCTCTGCCAACGAAATACGTCTCTCCACTGGCAGAAAGCGTATCTCTGCTGACGAAATACGTCTCTCCGCTTGCAGAAAACTTATCTCCTGCGGCGAGAAATTTTAATCCCCAGCCTGACAACTTATCTCTGCTAACGAAATACGTCTCTCCGCTGGCGGAAAACTTATTTCCGGTGGCGGGAAATATATATCCTCTGCCGGACAACTTATCTCTGCCAACGAAATACGTCTCTCCGCTTGCAGCAAACTTATCTCTGCTGACGAAATACGTCTCTCCGCTTGTAGAAAACTTATCTCCTGCAGCGAGAAATTTTTATCCCCAGCCTGACAACTTATCTCTGCTAAAGAAATACGTCTCTCCGCTGGCGGAAAACTTATTTCCGATCCGGGAAATCTATATCCACTGCCGGACAAGTTATCTCTGCAGACGAAATACGTCTCTCCGCTTGCAGCTAACTTATCTCTGCTGACGAAATACGTATCTCCGCTTGCAGAAAACTTATCTCCGGCGGCGAGAAATTTATATCCCCGGCCTGTCAACTTATCTCTGCTAACGAAATACGTCTCTCCACTGGCAGAAAACTTATCTCTGCTGACGAAATACATCTCTCCGCTTGCAGAAAACTTATCTCCTGCGGCGAGAAATTTTTATCCCCGGCCTGACAACTTATCTCTGCCAACGAAATACGTCTCTCCACTGGCAGAAAACGTATCTCTGCTGACGAAATACGTCTCTCCGCTTGCAGAAAACTTATCTCCTGCGGCGAGAAATTTTTATCCCCAGCCTGACAACTTATCTCTGCTAACGAAATACGTCTCTCCACTGGCAGAAAACTTATCTCTGCTGACGAAATGCATCTCTCCGCTTGCAGAAAACTTATCTCCTGCGGCGAGAAACTTTTATCCCCGGCCTGACAACTTATCTCTGCCAACGAAATACGTCTCTCCACTGGCAGAAAACGTATCTCTGCTGACGAAATACTTATCTCCGCTTGTAGAAAACATATCTCCGGCGGCAAGAAATTTATATCCCCAGCCTGACAGCTTATCTCTGCCAACGAAATACGTCTCTCCACTGGCAGAAAACGTATCTCTGCTGACGAAATACGTCTCTCCGCTTGCAGAAAACTTATCTCCTGCGGCGAGAAATTTTTATCCCCAGCCTGACAACTTATCTCTGCTGACGAAATAAGTCTCTCCGCTTGCAGCAAACTTATCTCTGCTGACGAAATACGTCTCTCCGCTTGCAGAAAACTTATCTCTGCTAACGAAATACATCTCTCCGCTTGCAGAAAACTTATCTCCTGCGGCAAGAAATTTTTATCCCCGGCCTGACAACTTATCTCTGCCAACGAAATACGTCTCTCCACTGGCAGAAAGCGTATCTCTGCTGACGAAATACGTCTCTCCGCTTGCAGAAAACTTATCTCCTGCGGCGAGAAATTTTAATCCCCAGCCTGACAACTTATCTCTGCTAAGGAAATACGTCTCTCCACTGGCAGAAAGCGTATCTCTGCTGACGAAATACGTCTCTCCGCTTGCAGAAAACTTATCTCCTGCGGCGAGAAATTTTAATCCCCAGCCTGACAACTTATCTCTGCTAACGAAATACGTCTCTCCGCTGGCGGAAAACTTATTTCCGGTGGCGGGAAATATATATCCTCTGCCGGACAACTTATCTCTGCCAACGAAATACGTCTCTCCGCTTGCAGCAAACTTATCTCTGCTGACGAAATACGTCTCTCCGCTTGTAGAAAACTTATCTCCTGCAGCGAGAAATTTTTATCCCCAGCCTGACAACTTATCTCTGCTAAAGAAATACGTCTCTCCGGTGGCGGAAAACTTATTTCCGATCCGGGAAATCTATATCCACTGCCGGACAAGTTATCTCTGCAGACGAAATACGTCTCTCCGCTTGCAGCTAACTTATCTCTGCTGACGAAATACGTATCTCCGCTTGCAGAAAACTTATCTCCGGCGGCCAGAAATTTATATCCCCGTCCTGTCAACTTATCTCTGCTAACGAAATACGTCTCTCTACTGGCAGAAAACTTATCTCTGCTGACGAAATACATCTCTCCGCTTGCAGAAAACTTATCTCCTGCGGCGAGAAATTTTTATCCCCGGCCTGACAACTTATCTCTGCCAACGAAATACGTCTCTCCACTGGCAGAAAACGTATCTCTGCTGACGAAATACTTCTCTCCGCTTGTAGAAAACATATCTCCGGCGGCAAGAAATTTATATCCCCAGCCTGACAACTTATCTCTGCCAACGAAATACGTCTCTCCACTGGCAGAAAACGTATCTCTGCTGACGAAATACGTCTCTCCGCTTGCAGAAAACTTATCTCCTGCGGCGAGAAATTTTTATCCCCAGCCTGACAACTTATCTCTGCTAACGAAATACGTCTCTCCACTGGCAGAAAACTTATCTCTGCTGACGAAATACATCTCTCCGCTTGCAGAAAACTTATCTCCTGCGGCGAGAAATTTTTATCCCCGGCCTGACAACTTATCTCTGCTAAAGAAATACGTCTCTCCGGTGGCGGAAAACTTATTTCCGATCCGGGAAATCTATATCCACTGCCGGACAAGTAATCTCTGCAGACGAAATACGTCTCTCCGCTTGCAGAAAACTTATCTCCTGCGGCGAGAAATTTTTATCCCCAGCCTGACAACTTATCTCTGCTGACGAAATAAGTCTCTTCGCTTGCAGCAAACTTATCTCTGCTGACGAAATACGTCTCTCCGCTTGCAGAAAACTTATCTCTGCTAACGAAATACATCTCTCCGCTTGCAGAAAACTTATCTCCTGCGGCAAGAAATTTTTATCCCCGGCCTGACAACTTATCTCTGCCAACGAAATACGTCTCTCCACTGGCAGAAAGCGTATCTCTGCTGACGAAATACGTCTCTCCGCTTGCAGAAAACTTATCTCCTGCGGCGAGAAATTTTAATCCCCAGCCTGACAACTTATCTCTGCTAACGAAATACGTCTCTCCACTGGCAGAAAGCGTATCTCTGCTGACGAAATACGTCTCTCCGCTTGCAGAAAACTTATCTCCTGCGGCGAGAAATTTTAATCCCCAGCCTGACAACTTATCTCTGCTAACGAAATACGTCTCTCCGCTGGCGGAAAACTTATTTCCGGTGGCGGGAAATATATATCCTCTGCCGGACAACTTATCTCTGCCAACGAAATACGTCTCTCCGCTTGCAGCAAACTTATCTCTGCTGACGAAATACGTCTCTCCGCTTGTAGAAAACTTATCTCCTGCAGCGAGAAATTTTTATCCCCAGCCTGACAACTTATCTCTGCTAAAGAAATACGTCTCTCCGGTGGCGGAAAACTTATTTCCGATCCGGGAAATCTATATCCACTGCCGGACAAGTTATCTCTGCAGACGAAATACGTCTCTCCGCTTGCAGCTAACTTATCTCTGCTGACGAAATACGTATCTCCGCTTGCAGAAAACTTATCTCCGGCGGCCAGAAATTTATATCCCCGTCCTGTCAACTTATCTCTGCTAACGAAATACGTCTCTCTACTGGCAGAAAACTTATCTCTGCTGACGAAATACATCTCTCCGCTTGCAGAAAACTTATCTCCTGCGGCAAGAAATTTTTATCCCCGGCCTGACAACTTATCTCTGCCAACGAAATACGTCTCTCCACTGGCAGAAAACGTATCTCTGCTGACGAAATACTTCTCTCCGCTTGTAGAAAACATATCTCCGGCGGCAAGAAATTTATATCCCCAGCCTGACAACTTATCTCTGCCAACGAAATACGTCTCTCCACTGGCAGAAAACGTATCTCTGCTGACGAAATACGTCTCTCCGCTTGCAGAAAACTTATCTCCTGCGGCGAGAAATTTTTATCCCCAGCCTGACAACTTATCTCTGCTAACGAAATACGTCTCTCCACTGGCAGAAAACTTATCTCTGCTGACGAAATACATCTCTCCGCTTGCAGAAAACTTATCTCCTGCGGCGAGAAATTTTTATCCCCGGCCTGACAACTTATCTCTGCCAACGAAATACGTCTCTCCACTGGCAGAAAACGTATCTCTGCTGACGAAATACTTCTCTCCGCTTGTAGAAAACATATCTCCGGCGGCAAGAAATTTATATCCCCAGCCTGACAACTTATCTCTGCCAACGAAATACGTCTCTCCACTGGCAGAAAACGTATCTCTGCTGACGAAATACGTCTCTCCGCTTGCAGAAAACTTATCTCCTGCGGCGAGAAATTTTTATCCCCAGCCTGACAACTTATCTCTGCTGACGAAATAAGTCTCTCCGCTTGCAGCAAACTTATCTCTGCTGACGAAATACGTCTCTCCGCTTGCAGCAAACTTATCTCTGCTGACGAAATACGTCTCTCCGCTTGTAGAAAACATATCTCCGGCGGCGAGAAATTTATATCCCCGGCCTGACAACTTATCTATGCTAACGAAATACGTCTCTCCGCTGGAGGAAAACTTATTTCCGGTGGCGGGAAATATATATCCCCTTCCGGACAACTTATCTCTGCTGACGAAATACGTCTCTCCGCTTGCTGAAAACTTATTTCTGCTGAAGAAATACGTCTCTCCGCTTGCAGAAAACTTATCTCCGGCGGCGAGAAATTTTTATCCCCGGCCTGACAACTGACAACGAAATACGTCTCTCCGTTGGCGGAAAACTAATCTGCGGGGGCGGGAAATATATATTCCCTGCCGGACAACTTATCTCTGCTGACGAAATACGTCTCTACGCTGGCAGAAAACTTATTTCCGGTGCCGGGAAATCTATATCCGCTGGCGGACAACTTATCTCCGCTGGCAGAACATTTACCTCCGGCGGCGAGAAATTTATATCCCCGGCCTGTCAACTTATCTCTGCTAACGAAATACGTCTCTCCACTGGCAGAAAACTTATCTCTGCTGACGAAATACGTCTCTCCGCTTGTAGAAAACTTATCTCCTGCGGCGAGAAATTTTAATAACCAGCCTGACAACTTATCTCTGCTAACGAAATACGTCTCTCCGCTGGCGGAAAACTTATTTCCGGTGGCGGGAAATATATATCCTCTGCCGGACAACTTATCTCTGCCAACGAAATACGTCTCTCCGCTTGCAGCAAACTTATCTCTGCTGACGAAATACGTCTCTCCGCTTGTAGAAAACTTATCTCCTGCAGCGAGAAATTTTTATCCCCAGCCTGACAACTTATCTCTGCTAAAGAAATACGTCTCTCCGGTGGCGGAAAACTTATTTCCGATCCGGGAAATCTATATCCACTGCCGGACAAGTTATCTCTGCAGACGAAATACGTCTCTCCGCTTGCAGCTAACTTATCTCTGCTGACGAAATACGTATCTCCGCTTGCAGAAAACTTATCTCCGGCGGCCAGAAATTTATATCCCCGTCCTGTCAACTTATCTCTGCTAACGAAATACGTCTCTCTACTGGCAGAAAACTTATCTCTGCTGACGAAATACATCTCTCCGCTTGCAGAAAACTTATCTCCTGCGGCGAGAAATTTTTATCCCCGGCCTGACAACTTATCTCTGCCAACGAAATACGTCTCTCCACTGGCAGAAAACGTATCTCTGCTGACGAAATACTTCTCTCCGCTTGTAGAAAACATATCTCCGGCGGCAAGAAATTTATATCCCCAGCCTGACAACTTATCTCTGCCAACGAAATACGTCTCTCCACTGGCAGAAAACGTATCTCTGCTGACGAAATACGTCTCTCCGCTTGCAGAAAACTTATCTCCTGCGGCGAGAAATTTTTATCCCCAGCCTGAAAACTTATCTCTGCTAACGAAATACGTCTCTCCACTGGCAGAAAACGTATCTCTGCTGACGAAATACGTCTCTCCGCTTGCAGAAAACTTATCTCCTGCGGCGAGAAATTTTTATCCCCAGCCTGACAACTTATCTCTGCTAACGAAATACGTCTCTCCACTGGCAGAAAACTTATCTCTGCTGACGAAATACATCTCTCCGCTTGCAGAAAACTTATCTCCTGCGGCGAGAAATTTTTATCCCCGGCCTGACAACTTATCTCTGCCAACGAAATACGTCTCTCCACTGGCAGAAAACGTATCTCTGCTGACGAAATACTTCTCTCCGCTTGTAGAAAACATATCTCCGGCGGCAAGAAATTTATATCCCCAGCCTGACAACTTATCTCTGCCAACGAAATACGTCTCTCCACTGGCAGAAAACGTATCTCTGCTGACGAAATACGTCTCTCCGCTTGCAGAAAACTTATCTCCTGCGGCGAGAAATTTTTATCCCCAGCCTGACAACTTATCTCTGCTAACGAAATACGTCTCTCCACTGGCAGAAAACTTATCTCTGCTGACGAAATGCATCTCTCCGCTTGCAGAAAACTTATCTCCTGCGGCGAGAAATTTTTATCCCCGGCCTGACAACTTATCTCTGCCAACGAAATACGTCTCTCCACTGGCAGAAAACGTATCTCTGCTGACGAAATACTTCTCTCCGCTTGTAGAAAACATATCTCCGGCGGCAAGAAATTTATATCCCCAGCCTGACAACTTATCTCTGCCAACGAAATACGTCTCTCCACTGGCAGAAAACGTATCTCTGCTGACGAAATACGTCTCTCCGCTTGCAGAAAACTTATCTCCTGCGGCGAGAAATTTTTATCCCCAGCCTGACAACTTATCTCTGCTGACGAAATAAGTCTCTCCGCTTGCAGCAAACTTATCTCTGCTGACGAAATACGTCTCTCCGCTTGCAGCAAACTTATCTCTGCTGACGAAATACGTCTCTCCGCTTGTAGAAAACATATCTCCGGCGGCGAGAAATTTATATCCCCGGCCTGACAACTTATCTATGCTAACGAAATACGTCTCTCCGCTGGAGGAAAACTTATTTCCGGTGGCGGGAAATATATATCCCCTTCCGGACAACTTATCTCTGCTGACGAAATACGTCTCTCCGCTTGCTGAAAACTTATTTCTGCTGAAGAAATACGTCTCTCCGCTTGCAGAAAACTTATCTCCGGCGGCGAGAAATTTTTATCCCCGGCCTGACAACTGACAACGAAATACGTCTCTCCGTTGGCGGAAAACTAATCTGCGGGGGCGGGAAATATATATTCCCTGCCGGACAACTTATCTCTGCTGACGAAATACGTCTCTACGCTGGCAGAAAACTTATTTCCGGTGCCGGGAAATCTATATCCGCTGGCGGACAACTTATCTCCGCTGGCAGAACATTTACCTCCGGCGGCGAGAAATTTATATCCCCGGCCTGTCAACTTATCTCTGCTAACGAAATACGTCTCTCCACTGGCAGAAAACTTATCTCTGCTGACGAAATACGTCTCTCCGCTTGTAGAAAACTTATCTCCTGCGGCGAGAAATTTTAATAACCAGCCTGACAACTTATCTCTGCTAACGAAATACGTCTCTCCGCTGGCGGAAAACTTATTTCCGGTGGCGGGAAATATATATCCTCTGCCGGACAACTTATCTCTGCCAACGAAATACGTCTCTCCGCTTGCAGCAAACTTATCTCTGCTGACGAAATACGTCTCTCCGCTTGTAGAAAACTTATCTCCTGCAGCGAGAAATTTTTATCCCCAGCCTGACAACTTATCTCTGCTAAAGAAATACGTCTCTCCGGTGGCGGAAAACTTATTTCCGATCCGGGAAATCTATATCCACTGCCGGACAAGTTATCTCTGCAGACGAAATACGTCTCTCCGCTTGCAGCTAACTTATCTCTGCTGACGAAATACGTATCTCCGCTTGCAGAAAACTTATCTCCGGCGGCCAGAAATTTATATCCCCGTCCTGTCAACTTATCTCTGCTAACGAAATACGTCTCTCTACTGGCAGAAAACTTATCTCTGCTGACGAAATACATCTCTCCGCTTGCAGAAAACTTATCTCCTGCGGCGAGAAATTTTTATCCCCGGCCTGACAACTTATCTCTGCCAACGAAATACGTCTCTCCACTGGCAGAAAACGTATCTCTGCTGACGAAATACTTCTCTCCGCTTGTAGAAAACATATCTCCGGCGGCAAGAAATTTATATCCCCAGCCTGACAACTTATCTCTGCCAACGAAATACGTCTCTCCACTGGCAGAAAACGTATCTCTGCTGACGAAATACGTCTCTCCGCTTGCAGAAAACTTATCTCCTGCGGCGAGAAATTTTTATCCCCAGCCTGAAAACTTATCTCTGCTAACGAAATACGTCTCTCCACTGGCAGAAAACGTATCTCTGCTGACGAAATACGTCTCTCCGCTTGCAGAAAACTTATCTCCTGCGGCGAGAAATTTTTATCCCCAGCCTGACAACTTATCTCTGCTAACGAAATACGTCTCTCCACTGGCAGAAAACTTATCTCTGCTGACGAAATACATCTCTCCGCTTGCAGAAAACTTATCTCCTGCGGCGAGAAATTTTTATCCCCGGCCTGACAACTTATCTCTGCCAACGAAATACGTCTCTCCACTGGCAGAAAACGTATCTCTGCTGACGAAATACTTCTCTCCGCTTGTAGAAAACATATCTCCGGCGGCAAGAAATTTATATCCCCAGCCTGACAACTTATCTCTGCCAACGAAATACGTCTCTCCACTGGCAGAAAACGTATCTCTGCTGACGAAATACGTCTCTCCGCTTGCAGAAAACTTATCTCCTGCGGCGAGAAATTTTAATCCCCAGCCTGACAACTTATCTCTGCTAACGAAATACGTCTCTCCACTGGCAGAAAACTTATCTCTGCTGACGAAATGCATCTCTCCGCTTGCAGAAAACTTATCTCCTGCGGCGAGAAATTTTTATCCCCGGCCTGACAACTTATCTCTGCCAACGAAATACGTCTCTCCACTGGCAGAAAACGTATCTCTGCTGACGAAATACTTCTCTCCGCTTGTAGAAAACATATCTCCGGCGGCAAGAAATTTATATCCCCAGCCTGACAACTTATCTCTGCCAACGAAATACGTCTCTCCACTGGCAGAAAACGTATCTCTGCTGACGAAATACGTCTCTCCGCTTGCAGAAAACTTATCTCCTGCGGCGAGAAATTTTTATCCCCAGCCTGACAACTTATCTCTGCTGACGAAATAAGTCTCTCCGCTTGCAGCAAACTTATCTCTGCTGACGAAATACGTCTCTCCGCTTGCAGAAAACTTATCTCTGCTAACGAAATACATCTCTCCGCTTGCAGAAAACTTATCTCCTGCGGCAAGAAATTTTTATCCCCGGCCTGACAACTTATCTCTGCCAACGAAATACGTCTCTCCACTGGCAGAAAGCGTATCTCTGCTGACGAAATACGTCTCTCCGCTTGCAGAAAACTTATCTCCTGCGGCGAGAAATTTTAATCCCCAGCCTGACAACTTATCTCTGCTAACGAAATACGTCTCTCCACTGGCAGAAAGCGTATCTCTGCTGACGAAATACGTCTCTCCGCTTGCAGAAAACTTATCTCCTGCGGCGAGAAATTTTAATCCCCAGCCTGACAACTTATCTCTGCTAACGAAATACGTCTCTCCGCTGGCGGAAAACTTATTTCCGGTGGCGGGAAATATATATCCTCTGCCGGACAACTTATCTCTGCCAACGAAATACGTCTCTCCGCTTGCAGCAAACTTATCTCTGCTGACGAAATACGTCTCTCCGCTTGTAGAAAACTTATCTCCTGCAGCGAGAAATTTTTATCCCCAGCCTGACAACTTATCTCTGCTAAAGAAATACGTCTCTCCGGTGGCGGAAAACTTATTTCCGATCCGGGAAATCTATATCCACTGCCGGACAAGTTATCTCTGCAGACGAAATACGTCTCTCCGCTTGCAGCTAACTTATCTCTGCTGACGAAATACGTATCTCCGCTTGCAGAAAACTTATCTCCGGCGGCCAGAAATTTATATCCCCGTCCTGTCAACTTATCTCTGCTAACGAAATACGTCTCTCTACTGGCAGAAAACTTATCTCTGCTGACGAAATACATCTCTCCGCTTGCAGAAAACTTATCTCCTGCGGCGAGAAATTTTTATCCGCGGCCTGACAACTTATCTCTGCCAACGAAATACGTCTCTCCACTGGCAGAAAACGTATCTCTGCTGACGAAATACATCTCTCCGCTTGCAGAAAACTTATCTCCAGCCTGACAACTTATCTCTGCTAAAGAAATACGTCTCTCCGCTGGCGGAAAACTTATTTCCGTGCCGGGAAATCTATATCCACTGCCGGACAAGTTATCTCTGCAGACGAAATACGTCTCTCCGCTTGCAGAAAACTTATCTCCTGCGGCGAGAAATTTTTATCCCCAGCCTGACAACTTATCTCTGCTAACGAAATACGTCTCTCCACTGGCAGAAAACTTATCTCTGCTGACGAAATACATCTCTCCGCTTGCAGAAAACTTATCTCCTGCGGCGAGAAATTTTTATCCCCGGCCTGACAACTTATCTCTGCTAAAGAAATACGTCTCTCCGGTGGCGGAAAACTTATTTCCGATCCGGGAAATCTATATCCACTGCCGGACAAGTTATCTCTGCAGACGAAATACGTCTCTCCGCTTGCAGCTAACTTATCTCTGCTGACGAAATACGTATCTCCGCTTGCAGAAAACTTATCTCCGGCGGCCAGAAATTTATATCCCCGTCCTGTCAACTTATCTCTGCTAACGAAATACGTCTCTCTACTGGCAGAAAACTTATCTCTGCTGACGAAATACATCTCTCCGCTTGCAGAAAACTTATCTCCTGCGGCAAGAAATTTTTATCCCCGGCCTGACAACTTATCTCTGCCAACGAAATACGTCTCTCCACTGGCAGAAAGCGTATCTCTGCTGACGAAATACGTCTCTCCGCTTGCAGAAAACTTATCTCCTGCGGCGAGAAATTTTAATCCCCAGCCTGACAACTTATCTCTGCTAACGAAATACGTCTCTCCACTGGCAGAAAGCGTATCTCTGCTGACGAAATACGTCTCTCCGCTTGCAGAAAACTTATCTCCTGCGGCGAGAAATTTTAATCCCCAGCCTGACAACTTATCTCTGCTAACGAAATACGTCTCTCCGCTGGCGGAAAACTTATTTCCGGTGGCGGGAAATATATATCCTCTGCCGGACAACTTATCTCTGCCAACGAAATACGTCTCTCCGCTTGCAGCAAACTTATCTCTGCTGACGAAATACGTCTCTCCGCTTGTAGAAAACTTATCTCCTGCAGCGAGAAATTTTTATCCCCAGCCTGACAACTTATCTCTGCTAAAGAAATACGTCTCTCCGGTGGCGGAAAACTTATTTCCGATCCGGGAAATCTATATCCACTGCCGGACAAGTTATCTCTGCAGACGAAATACGTCTCTCCGCTTGCAGCTAACTTATCTCTGCTGACGAAATACGTATCTCCGCTTGCAGAAAACTTATATCCGGCGGCCAGAAATTTATATCCCCGTCCTGTCAACTTATCTCTGCTAACGAAATACGTCTCTCTACTGGCAGAAAACTTATCTCTGCTGACGAAATACATCTCTCCGCTTGCAGAAAACTTATCTCCTGCGGCGAGAAATTTTTATCCGCGGCCTGACAACTTATCTCTGCCAACGAAATACGTCTCTCCACTGGCAGAAAACGTATCTCTGCTGACGAAATACATCTCTCCGCTTGCAGAAAACTTATCTCCAGCCTGACAACTTATCTCTGCTAAAGAAATACGTCTCTCCGCTGGCGGAAAACTTATTTCCGTGCCGGGAAATCTATATCCACTGCCGGACAAGTTATCTCTGCAGACGAAATACGTCTCTCCGCTTGCAGAAAACTTATCTCCTGCGGCGAGAAATTTTTATCCCCAGCCTGACAACTTATCTCTGCTAACGAAATACGTCTCTCCACTGGCAGAAAACTTATCTCTGCTGACGAAATACATCTCTCCGCTTGCAGAAAACTTATCTCCTGCGGCGAGAAATTTTTATCCGCGGCCTGACAACTTATCTCTGCCAACGAAATACGTCTCTCCACTGGCAGAAAACGTATCTCTGCTGACGAAATACATCTCTCCGCTTGCAGAAAACTTATCTCCAGCCTGACAACTTATCTCTGCTAAAGAAATACGTCTCTCCGCTGGCGGAAAACTTATTTCCGTGCCGGGAAATCTATATCCACTGCCGGACAAGTTATCTCTGCAGACGAAATACGTCTCTCCGCTGGCGGAAAACTTATTTCCGGTGGCGGGAAATATATATCCTCTGCCGGACAACTTATCTCTGCCAACGAAATACGTCTCTCCGCTTGCAGCAAACTTATCTCTGCTGACGAAATACATCTCTCCGCTTGCAGAAAACTTATCTCCTGCGGCGAGAAATTTTTATCCGCGGCCTGACAACTTATCTCTGCCAACGAAATACGTCTCTCCACTGGCAGAAAACGTATCTCTGCTGACGAAATACATCTCTCCGCTTGCAGAAAACTTATCTCCAGCCTGACAACTTATCTCTGCTAAAGAAATACGTCTCTCCGCTGGCGGAAAACTTATTTCCGTGCCGGGAAATCTATATCCACTGCCGGACAAGTTATCTCTGCAGACGAAATACGTCTCTCCGCTTGCAGAAAACTTATCTCCTGCGGCGAGAAATTTTAATCCCCAGCCTGACAACTTATCTCTGCTAACGAAATACGTCTCTCCGCTGGCGGAAAACTTATTTCCGGTGGCGGGAAATATATATCCTCTGCCGGACAACTTATCTCTGCCAACGAAATACGTCTCTCCGCTTGCAGCAAACTTATCTCTGCTGACGAAATACGTCTCTCCGCTTGTAGAAAACTTATCTCCTGCAGCGAGAAATTTTTATCCCCAGCCTGACAACTTATCTCTGCTAAAGAAATACGTCTCTCCGGTGGCGGAAAACTTATTTCCGATCCGGGAAATCTATATCCACTGCCGGACAAGTTATCTCTGCAGACGAAATACGTCTCTCCGCTTGCAGCTAACTTATCTCTGCTGACGAAATACGTATCTCCGCTTGCAGAAAACTTATATCCGGCGGCCAGAAATTTATATCCCCGTCCTGTCAACTTATCTCTGCTAACGAAATACGTCTCTCTACTGGCAGAAAACTTATCTCTGCTGACGAAATACATCTCTCCGCTTGCAGAAAACTTATCTCCTGCGGCGAGAAATTTTTATCCGCGGCCTGACAACTTATCTCTGCCAACGAAATACGTCTCTCCACTGGCAGAAAACGTATCTCTGCTGACGAAATACATCTCTCCGCTTGCAGAAAACTTATCTCCAGCCTGACAACTTATCTCTGCTAAAGAAATACGTCTCTCCGCTGGCGGAAAACTTATTTCCGTGCCGGGAAATCTATATCCACTGCCGGACAAGTTATCTCTGCAGACGAAATACGTCTCTCCGCTTGCAGAAAACTTATCTCCTGCGGCGAGAAATTTTTATCCCCAGCCTGACAACTTATCTCTGCTAACGAAATACGTCTCTCCACTGGCAGAAAACTTATCTCTGCTGACGAAATACATCTCTCCGCTTGCAGAAAACTTATCTCCTGCGGCGAGAAATTTTTATCCGCGGCCTGACAACTTATCTCTGCCAACGAAATACGTCTCTCCACTGGCAGAAAACGTATCTCTGCTGACGAAATACATCTCTCCGCTTGCAGAAAACTTATCTCCAGCCTGACAACTTATCTCTGCTAAAGAAATACGTCTCTCCGCTGGCGGAAAACTTATTTCCGTGCCGGGAAATCTATATCCACTGCCGGACAAGTTATCTCTGCAGACGAAATACGTCTCTCCGCTGGCGGAAAACTTATTTCCGGTGGCGGGAAATATATATCCTCTGCCGGACAACTTATCTCTGCCAACGAAATACGTCTCTCCGCTTGCAGCAAACTTATCTCTGCTGACGAAATACGTCTCTCCGCTTGTAGAAAACTTATCTCCTGCAGCGAGAAATTTTTATCCCCAGCCTGACAACTTATCTCTGCTAACGAAATACGTCTCTCCGGTGGCGGAAAACTTATTTCCGATCCGGGAAATCTATATCCACTGCCGGACAAGTTATCTCTGCAGACGAAATACGTCTCTCCGCTTGCAGCTAACTTATCTCTGCTGACGAAATACGTATCTCCGCTTGCAGAAAACTTATCTCCGGCGGCCAGAAATTTATATCCCCGTCCTGTCAACTTATCTCTGCTAACGAAATACGTCTCTCTACTGGCAGAAAACTTATCTCTGCTGACGAAATACATCTCTCCGCTTGCAGAAAACTTATCTCCTGCGGCGAGAAATTTTTATCCCCGGCCTGACAACTTATCTCTGCCAACGAAATACGTCTCTCCACTGGCAGAAAACGTATCACTGCTGACGAAATACTTCTCTCCGCTTGTAGAAAACATATCTCCGGCGGCAAGAAATTTATATCCCCAGCCTGACAACTTATCTCTGCCAACGAAATACGTCTCTCCACTGGCAGAAAACGTATCTCTGCTGACGAAATACGTCTCTCCGCTTGCAGAAAACTTATCTCCTGCGGCGAGAAATTTTTATCCCCAGCCTGACAACTTATCTCTGCTAACGAAATACGTCTCTCCACTGGCAGAAAACTTATCTCTGCTGACGAAATACATCTCTCCGCTTGCAGAAAACTTATCTCCTGCGGCGAGAAATTTTTATCCCCGGCCTGACAACTTATCTCTGCTAAAGAAATACGTCTCTCCGGTGGCGGAAAACTTATTTCCGATCCGGGAAATCTATATCCACTGCCGGACAAGTTATCTCTGCAGACGAAATACGTCTCTCCGCTTGCAGAAAACTTATCTCCTGCGGCGAGAAATTTTTATCCCCAGCCTGACAACTTATCTCTGCTGACGAAATAAGTCTCTCCGCTTGCAGCAAACTTATCTCTGCTGACGAAATACGTCTCTCCGCTTGCAGAAAACTTATCTCTGCTAACGAAATACATCTCTCCGCTTGCAGAAAACTTATCTCCTGCGGCAAGAAATTTTTATCCCCGGCCTGACAACTTATCTCTGCCAACGAAATACGTCTCTCCACTGGCAGAAAGCGTATCTCTGCTGACGAAATACGTCTCTCCGCTTGCAGAAAACTTATCTCCTGCGGCGAGAAATTTTAATCCCCAGCCTGACAACTTATCTCTGCTAACGAAATACGTCTCTCCACTGGCAGAAAGCGTATCTCTGCTGACGAAATACGTCTCTCCGCTTGCAGAAAACTTATCTCCTGCGGCGAGAAATTTTAATCCCCAGCCTGACAACTTATCTCTGCTAACGAAATACGTCTCTCCGCTGGCGGAAAACTTATTTCCGGTGGCGGGAAATATATATCCTCTGCCGGACAACTTATCTCTGCCAACGAAATACGTCTCTCCGCTTGCAGCAAACTTATCTCTGCTGACGAAATACGTCTCTCCGCTTGTAGAAAACTTATCTCCTGCAGCGAGAAATTTTTATCCCCAGCCTGACAACTTATCTCTGCTAAAGAAATACGTCTCTCCGGTGGCGGAAAACTTATTTCCGATCCGGGAAATCTATATCCACTGCCGGACAAGTTATCTCTGCAGACGAAATACGTCTCTCCGCTTGCAGCTAACTTATCTCTGCTGACGAAATACGTATCTCCGCTTGCAGAAAACTTATCTCCGGCGGCCAGAAATTTATATCCCCGTCCTGTCAACTTATCTCTGCTAACGAAATACGTCTCTCTACTGGCAGAAAACTTATCTCTGCTGACGAAATACATCTCTCCGCTTGCAGAAAACTTATCTCCTGCGGCGAGAAATTTTTATCCCCGGCCTGACAACTTATCTCTGCCAACGAAATACGTCTCTCCACTGGCAGAAAACGTATCTCTGCTGACGAAATACTTCTCTCCGCTTGTAGAAAACATATCTCCGGCGGCAAGAAATTTATATCCCCAGCCTGACAACTTATCTCTGCCAACGAAATACGTCTCTCCACTGGCAGAAAACGTATCTCTGCTGACGAAATACGTCTCTCCGCTTGCAGAAAACTTATCTCCTGCGGCGAGAAATTTTTATCCCCAGCCTGACAACTTATCTCTGCTAACGAAATACGTCTCTCCACTGGCAGAAAACTTATCTCTGCTGACGAAATACATCTCTCCGCTTGCAGAAAACTTATCTCCTGCGGCGAGAAATTTTTATCCCCGGCCTGACAACTTATCTCTGCCAACGAAATACGTCTCTCCACTGGCAGAAAACGTATCTCTGCTGACGAAATACTTCTCTCCGCTTGTAGAAAACATATCTCCGGCGGCAAGAAATTTATATCCCCAGCCTGACAACTTATCTCTGCCAACGAAATACGTCTCTCCACTGGCAGAAAACGTATCTCTGCTGACGAAATACGTCTCTCCGCTTGCAGAAAACTTATCTCCTGCGGCGAGAAATTTTTATCCCCAGCCTGACAACTTATCTCTGCTGACGAAATAAGTCTCTCCGCTTGCAGCAAACTTATCTCTGCTGACGAAATACGTCTCTCCGCTTGCAGCAAACTTATCTCTGCTGACGAAATACGTCTCTCCGCTTGTAGAAAACATATCTCCGGCGGCGAGAAATTTATATCCCCGGCCTGACAACTTATCTATGCTAACGAAATACGTCTCTCCGCTGGAGGAAAACTTATTTCCGGTGGCGGGAAATATATATCCCCTTCCGGACAACTTATCTCTGCTGACGAAATACGTCTCTCCGCTTGCTGAAAACTTATTTCTGCTGAAGAAATACGTCTCTCCGCTTGCAGAAAACTTATCTCCGGCGGCGAGAAATTTTTATCCCCGGCCTGACAACTGACAACGAAATACGTCTCTCCGTTGGCGGAAAACTAATCTGCGGGGGCGGGAAATATATATTCCCTGCCGGACAACTTATCTCTGCTGACGAAATACGTCTCTACGCTGGCAGAAAACTTATTTCCGGTGCCGGGAAATCTATATCCGCTGGCGGACAACTTATCTCCGCTGGCAGAACATTTACCTCCGGCGGCGAGAAATTTATATCCCCGGCCTGTCAACTTATCTCTGCTAACGAAATACGTCTCTCCACTGGCAGAAAACTTATCTCTGCTGACGAAATACGTCTCTCCGCTTGCAGAAAACTTATCTCCTGCGGCGAGAAATTTT
Source organism: Drosophila pseudoobscura (assembly GCF_009870125.1). Lineage (NCBI taxonomy): Eukaryota > Metazoa > Arthropoda > Insecta > Diptera > Drosophilidae > Drosophila > Drosophila pseudoobscura. The sequence goes on along the minus strand of NW_022881750.1, from coordinate 118,585 downwards.
AATCCCCAGCCTGACAACTTATCTCTGCTAACGAAATACGTCTCTCCGCTGGCGGAAAACTTATTTCCGGTGGCGGGAAATATATATCCTCTGCCGGACAACTTATCTCTGCCAACGAAATACGTCTCTCCGCTTGCAGCAAACTTATCTCTGCTGACGAAATACGTCTCTCCGCTTGTAGAAAACTTATCTCCTGCAGCGAGAAATTTTTATCCCCAGCCTGACAACTTATCTCTGCTAAAGAAATACGTCTCTCCGGTGGCGGAAAACTTATTTCCGATCCGGGAAATCTATATCCACTGCCGGACAAGTTATCTCTGCAGACGAAATACGTCTCTCCGCTTGCAGCTAACTTATCTCTGCTGACGAAATACGTATCTCCGCTTGCAGAAAACTTATCTCCGGCGGCCAGAAATTTATATCCCCGTCCTGTCAACTTATCTCTGCTAACGAAATACGTCTCTCTACTGGCAGAAAACTTATCTCTGCTGACGAAATACATCTCTCCGCTTGCAGAAAACTTATCTCCTGCGGCGAGAAATTTTTATCCCCGGCCTGACAACTTATCTCTGCCAACGAAATACGTCTCTCCACTGGCAGAAAACGTATCTCTGCTGACGAAATACTTCTCTCCGCTTGTAGAAAACATATCTCCGGCGGCAAGAAATTTATATCCCCAGCCTGACAACTTATCTCTGCCAACGAAATACGTCTCTCCACTGGCAGAAAACGTATCTCTGCTGACGAAATACGTCTCTCCGCTTGCAGAAAACTTATCTCCTGCGGCGAGAAATTTTTATCCCCAGCCTGACAACTTATCTCTGCTAACGAAATACGTCTCTCCACTGGCAGAAAACGTATCTCTGCTGACGAAATACGTCTCTCCGCTTGCAGAAAACTTATCTCCTGCGGCGAGAAATTTTTATCCCCAGCCTGACAACTTATCTCTGCTAACGAAATACGTCTCTCCACTGGCAGAAAACTTATCTCTGCTGACGAAATACATCTCTCCGCTTGCAGAAAACTTATCTCCTGCGGCGAGAAATTTTTATCCCCGGCCTGACAACTTATCTCTGCCAACGAAATACGTCTCTCCACTGGCAGAAAACGTATCTCTGCTGACGAAATACTTCTCTCCGCTTGTAGAAAACATATCTCCGGCGGCAAGAAATTTATATCCCCAGCCTGACAACTTATCTCTGCCAACGAAATACGTCTCTCCACTGGCAGAAAACGTATCTCTGCTGACGAAATACGTCTCTCCGCTTGCAGAAAACTTATCTCCTGCGGCGAGAAATTTTTATCCCCAGCCTGACAACTTATCTCTGCTAACGAAATACGTCTCTCCACTGGCAGAAAACTTATCTCTGCTGACGAAATGCATCTCTCCGCTTGCAGAAAACTTATCTCCTGCGGCGAGAAATTTTTATCCCCGGCCTGACAACTTATCTCTGCCAACGAAATACGTCTCTCCACTGGCAGAAAACGTATCTCTGCTGACGAAATACTTCTCTCCGCTTGTAGAAAACATATCTCCGGCGGCAAGAAATTTATATCCCCAGCCTGACAACTTATCTCTGCCAACGAAATACGTCTCTCCACTGGCAGAAAACGTATCTCTGCTGACGAAATACGTCTCTCCGCTTGCAGAAAACTTATCTCCTGCGGCGAGAAATTTTTATCCCCAGCCTGACAACTTATCTCTGCTAACGAAATACGTCTCTCCACTGGCAGAAAACTTATCTCTGCTGACGAAATACATCTCTCCGCTTGCAGAAAACTTATCTCCTGCGGCGAGAAATTTGTATCCCCGGCCTGACAACTTATCTCTGCCAACGAAATACGTCTCTCCACTGGCAGAAAACGTATCTCTGCTGACGAAATACTTCTCTCCGCTTGTAGAAAACATATCTCCGGCGGCAAGAAATTTATATCCCCAGCCTGACAACTTATCTCTGCCAACGAAATACGTCTCTCCACTGGCAGAAAACGTATCTCTGCTGACGAAATACGTCTCTCCGCTTGCAGAAAACTTATCTCCTGCGGCGAGAAATTTTTATCCCCAGCCTGACAACTTATCTCTGCTGACGAAATAAGTCTCTCCGCTTGCAGCAAACTTATCTCTGCTGACGAAATACGTCTCTCCGCTTGCAGCAAACTTATCTCTGCTGACGAAATACGTCTCTCCGCTTGTAGAAAACATATCTCCGGCGGCGAGAAATTTATATCCCCGGCCTGACAACTTATCTATGCTAACGAAATACGTCTCTCCGCTGGAGGAAAACTTATTTCCGGTGGCGGGAAATATATATCCCCTTCCGGATAACTTATCTCTGCTGACGAAATACGTCTCTCCGCTTGCTGAAAACTTATTTCTGCTGAAGAAATACGTCTCTCCGCTTGCAGAAAACTTATCTCCGGCGGCGAGAAATTTTTATCCCCGGCCTGACAACTGACAACGAAATACGTCTCTCCGTTGGCGGAAAACTAATCTGCGGGGGCGGGAAATATATATTCCCTGCCGGACAACTTATCTCTGCTGACGAAATACGTCTCTACGCTGGCAGAAAACTTATTTCCGGTGCCGGGAAATCTATATCCGCTGGCGGACAACTTATCTCCGCTGGCAGAACATTTACCTCCGGCGGCGAGAAATTTATATCCCCGGCCTGTCAACTTATCTCTGCTAACGAAATACGTCTCTCCACTGGCAGAAAACTTATCTCTGCTGACGAAATACGTCTCTCCGCTTGCAGAAAACTTATCTCCTGCGGCGAGAAATTTTAATACCCAGCCTGACAACTTATCTCTGCTAACGAAATACGTCTCTCCGCTGGCGGAAAACTTATTTCCGGTGGCGGGAAATATATATCCTCTGCCGGACAACTTATCTCTGCCAACGAAATACGTCTCTCCGCTTGCAGCAAACTTATCTCTGCTGACGAAATACGTCTCTCCGCTTGTAGAAAACTTATCTCCTGCAGCGAGAAATTTTTATCCCCAGCCTGACAACTTATCTCTGCTAAAGAAATACGTCTCTCCGGTGGCGGAAAACTTATTTCCGATCCGGGAAATCTATATCCACTGCCGGACAAGTTATCTCTGCAGACGAAATACGTCTCTCCGCTTGCAGCTAACTTATCTCTGCTGACGAAATACGTATCTCCGCTTGCAGAAAACTTATCTCCGGCGGCCAGAAATTTATATCCCCGTCCTGTCAACTTATCTCTGCTAACGAAATACGTCTCTCTACTGGCAGAAAACTTATCTCTGCTGACGAAATACATCTCTCCGCTTGCAGAAAACTTATCTCCTGCGGCGAGAAATTTTTATCCCCGGCCTGACAACTTATCTCTGCCAACGAAATACGTCTCTCCACTGGCAGAAAACGTATCTCTGCTGACGAAATACTTCTCTCCGCTTGTAGAAAACATATCTCCGGCGGCAAGAAATTTATATCCCCAGCCTGACAACTTATCTCTGCCAACGAAATACGTCTCTCCACTGGCAGAAAACGTATCTCTGCTGACGAAATACGTCTCTCCGCTTGCAGAAAACTTATCTCCTGCGGCGAGAAATTTTTATCCCCAGCCTGACAACTTATCTCTGCTAACGAAATACGTCTCTCCACTGGCAGAAAACGTATCTCTGCTGACGAAATACGTCTCTCCGCTTGCAGAAAACTTATCTCCTGCGGCGAGAAATTTTTATCCCCAGCCTGACAACTTATCTCTGCTAACGAAATACGTCTCTCCACTGGCAGAAAACTTATCTCTGCTGACGAAATACATCTCTCCGCTTGCAGAAAACTTATCTCCTGCGGCGAGAAATTTTTATCCCCGGCCTGACAACTTATCTCTGCCAACGAAATACGTCTCTCCACTGGCAGAAAACGTATCTCTGCTGACGAAATACTTCTCTCCGCTTGTAGAAAACATATCTCCGGCGGCAAGAAATTTATATCCCCAGCCTGACAACTTATCTCTGCCAACGAAATACGTCTCTCCACTGGCAGAAAACGTATCTCTGCTGACGAAATACGTCTCTCCGCTTGCAGAAAACTTATCTCCTGCGGCGAGAAATTTTTATCCCCAGCCTGACAACTTATCTCTGCTAACGAAATACGTCTCTCCACTGGCAGAAAACTTATCTCTGCTGACGAAATGCATCTCTCCGCTTGCAGAAAACTTATCTCCTGCGGCGAGAAATTTTTATCCCCGGCCTGACAACTTATCTCTGCCAACGAAATACGTCTCTCCACTGGCAGAAAACGTATCTCTGCTGACGAAATACTTCTCTCCGCTTGTAGAAAACATATCTCCGGCGGCAAGAAATTTATATCCCCAGCCTGACAACTTATCTCTGCCAACGAAATACGTCTCTCCACTGGCAGAAAACGTATCTCTGCTGACGAAATACGTCTCTCCGCTTGCAGAAAACTTATCTCCTGCGGCGAGAAATTTTTATCCCCAGCCTGACAACTTATCTCTGCTGACGAAATAAGTCTCTCCGCTTGCAGCAAACTTATCTCTGCTGACGAAATACGTCTCTCCGCTTGCAGAAAACTTATCTCTGCTAACGAAATACATCTCTCCGCTTGCAGAAAACTTATCTCCTGCGGCAAGAAATTTTTATCCCCGGCCTGACAACTTATCTCTGCCAACGAAATACGTCTCTCCACTGGCAGAAAGCGTATCTCTGCTGACGAAATACGTCTCTCCGCTTGCAGAAAACTTATCTCCTGCGGCGAGAAATTTTAATCCCCAGCCTGACAACTTATCTCTGCTAACGAAATACGTCTCTCCACTGGCAGAAAGCGTATCTCTGCTGACAAAATACGTCTCTCCGCTTGCAGAAAACTTATCTCCTGCGGCGAGAAATTTTAATCCCCAGCCTGACAACTTATCTCTGCTAACGAAATACGTCTCTCCGCTGGCGGAAAACTTATTTCCGGTGGCGGGAAATATATATCCTCTGCCGGACAACTTATCTCTGCCAACGAAATACGTCTCTCCGCTTGCAGCAAACTTATCTCTGCTGACGAAATACGTCTCTCCGCTTGTAGAAAACTTATCTCCTGCAGCGAGAAATTTTTATCCCCAGCCTGACAACTTATCTCTGCTAAAGAAATACGTCTCTCCGGTGGCGGAAAACTTATTTCCGATCCGGGAAATCTATATCCACTGCCGGACAAGTTATCTCTGCAGACGAAATACGTCTCTCCGCTTGCAGCTAACTTATCTCTGCTGACGAAATACGTATCTCCGCTTGCAGAAAACTTATCTCCGGCGGCCAGAAATTTATATCCCCGTCCTGTCAACTTATCTCTGCTAACGAAATACGTCTCTCTACTGGCAGAAAACTTATCTCTGCTGACGAAATACATCTCTCCGCTTGCAGAAAACTTATCTCCTGCGGCGAGAAATTTTTATCCGCGGCCTGACAACTTATCTCTGCCAACGAAATACGTCTCTCCACTCGCAGAAAACGTATCTCTGCTGACGAAATACGTCTCTCCGCTTGCAGAAAACTTATCTCCTGCGGCGAGAAATTTTTATCCCCAGCCTGACAACTTATCTCTGCTGACGAAATAAGTCTCTCCGCTTGCAGCAAACTTATCTCTGCTGACGAAATACGTCTCTCCGCTTGCAGCAAACTTATCTCTGCTGACGAAATACGTCTCTCCGCTTGTAGAAAACATATCTCCGGCGGCGAGAAATTTATATCCCCGGCCTGACAACTTATCTATGCTAACGAAATACGTCTCTCCGCTGGAGGAAAACTTATTTCCGGTGGCGGGAAATATATATCCCCTTCCGGACAACTTATCTCTGCTGACGAAATACGTCTCTCCGCTTGCTGAAAACTTATTTCTGCTGAAGAAATACGTCTCTCCGCTTGCAGAAAACTTATCTCCGGCGGCGAGAAATTTTTATCCCCGGCCTGACAACTGACAACGAAATACGTCTCTCCGTTGGCGGAAAACTAATCTGCGGGGGCGGGAAATATATATTCCCTGCCGGACAACTTATCTCTGCTGACGAAATACGTCTCTACGCTGGCAGAAAACTTATTTCCGGTGCCGGGAAATCTATATCCGCTGGCGGACAACTTATCTCCGCTGGCAGAACATTTACCTCCGGCGGCGAGAAATTTATATCCCCGGCCTGTCAACTTATCTCTGCTAACGAAATACGTCTCTCCACTGGCAGAAAACTTATCTCTGCTGACGAAATACGTCTCTCCGCTTGCAGAAAACTTATCTCCTGCGGCGAGAAATTTTAATCCCCAGCCTGACAACTTATCTCTGCTAACGAAATACGTCTCTCCGCTGGCGGAAAACTTATTTCCGGTGGCGGGAAATATATATCCTCTGCCGGACAACTTATCTCTGCCAACGAAATACGTCTCTCCGCTTGCAGCAAACTTATCTCTGCTGACGAAATACGTGTCTCCGCTTGTAGAAAACTTATCTCCTGCAGCGAGAAATTTTTATCCCCAGCCTGACAACTTATCTCTGCTAAAGAAATACGTCTCTCCGGTGGCGGAAAACTTATTTCCGATCCGGGAAATCTATATCCACTGCCGGACAAGTTATCTCTGCAGACGAAATACGTCTCTCCGCTTGCAGCTAACTTATCTCTGCTGACGAAATACGTATCTCCGCTTGCAGAAAACTTATCTCCGGCGGCCAGAAATTTATATCCCCGTCCTGTCAACTTATCTCTGCTAACGAAATACGTCTCTCCACTGGCAGAAAACTTATCTCTGCTGACGAAATACATCTCTCCGCTTGCAGAAAACTTATCTCCTGCGGCGAGAAATTTTTATCCCCGGCCTGACAACTTATCTCTGCTAACGAAATACGTCTCTCCACTGGCAGAAAACTTATCTCTGCTGACGAAATACATCTCTCCGCTTGCAGAAAACTTATCTCCTGCGGCGAGAAATTTTTATCCCCGGCCTGACAACTTATCTCTGCCAACGAAATACGTCTCTCCACTGGCAGAAAACGTATCTCTGCTGACGAAATACTTCTCTCCGCTTGTAGAAAACATATCTCCGGCGGCAAGAAATTTATATCCCCAGCCTGACAACTTATCTCTGCCAACGAAATACGTCTCTCCACTGGCAGAAAACGTATCTCTGCTGACGAAATACGTCTCTCCGCTTGCAGAAAACTTATCTCCTGCGGCGAGAAATTTTTATCCCCAGCCTGACAACTTATCTCTGCTAACGAAATACGTCTCTCCACTGGCAGAAAACTTATCTCTGCTGACGAAATACATCTCTCCGCTTGCAGAAAACTTATCTCCTGCGGCGAGAAATTTTTATCCCCGGCCTGACAACTTATCTCTGCCAACGAAATACGTCTCTCCACTGGCAGAAAACGTATCTCTGCTGACGAAATACTTCTCTCCGCTTGTAGAAAACATATCTCCGGCGGCAAGAAATTTATATCCCCAGCCTGACAACTTATCTCTGCCAACGAAATACGTCTCTCCACTGGCAGAAAACGTATCTCTGCTGACGAAATACGTCTCTCCGCTTGCAGAAAACTTATCTCCTGCGGCGAGAAATTTTTATCCCCAGCCTGACAACTTATCTCTGCTGACGAAATAAGTCTCTCCGCTTGCAGCAAACTTATCTCTGCTGACGAAATACGTCTCTCCGCTTGCAGCAAACTTATCTCTGCTGACGAAATACGTCTCTCCGCTTGTAGAAAACATATCTCCGGCGGCGAGAAATTTATATCCCCGGCCTGACAACTTATCTATGCTAACGAAATACGTCTCTCCGCTGGAGGAAAACTTATTTCCGGTGGCGGGAAATATATATCCCCTTCCGGACAACTTATCTCTGCTGACGAAATACGTCTCTCCGCTTGCTGAAAACTTATTTCTGCTGAAGAAATACGTCTCTCCGCTTGCAGAAAACTTATCTCCGGCGGCGAGAAATTTTTATCCCCGGCCTGACAACTGACAACGAAATACGTCTCTCCGTTGGCGGAAAACTAATCTGCGGGGGCGGGAAATATATATTCCCTGCCGGACAACTTATCTCTGCTGACGAAATACGTCTCTACGCTGGCAGAAAACTTATTTCCGGTGCCGGGAAATCTATATCCGCTGGCGGACAACTTATCTCCGCTGGCAGAACATTTACCTCCGGCGGCGAGAAATTTATATCCCCGGCCTGTCAACTTATCTCTGCTAACGAAATACGTCTCTCCACTGGCAGAAAACTTATCTCTGCTGACGAAATACATCTCTCCGCTTGCAGAACACTTATCGCCTGCGGCGAGAAATTTTTATCCCCAGCCTGACAACTTATCTCTGCTAACGAAATACGTCTCTCCGCTGGCGGAAAACTTATTTCCGGTGGCGGGAAATATATATCCTCTGCCGGACAACTTATCTCTGCCAACGAAATACGTCTCTCCACTGGCAGAAAACTTATCTCTGCTGACGAAATACGTCTCTCCGCTTGTAGAAAACTTATCTCCTGCGGCGAGAAATTTTTATCCCCAGCCTGACAACTTATCTCTGCTAAAGAAATACGTCTCTCCGCTGGCGGAAAACTTATTTCCGGTGCCGGGAAATCTATATCCACTGCCGGACAAGTTATCTCTGCAGACGAAATACGTCTCTCCGCTTGCAGCTAACTTATCTCTGCTGACGAAATACGTCTCTCCGCTTGCAGAAAACTTATCTCCGGCGGCGAGAAATTTATATCCCCGGCCTGTCAACTTATCTCTGCTAACGAAACACGTCTCTCCACTGGCAGAAAACTTATCTCTGCTGACGAAATACATCTCTCCGCTTACAGAAAACTTATCTCCTGCGGCGAGAAATTTTTATCCCCAGCCTGACAACTTATCTCTGCTAACGAAATACGTCTCTCCGCTGGCGGAAAACTTATTTCCGGTGGCGGAAAATATATATCCTCTGCCGGACAACTTATCTCTGCCAACGAAATACGTCTCTCCACTGGCAGAAAACTTATCTCTGCTGACGAAATACATCTCTCCGCTTGCAGAAAACTTATCTCCTGCGGCGAGAAAATTTTATCTCCGGCCTGACAACTTACCTCTGCTAACGAAATACGTCTCTCCGCTGCCGGAAAACTTATTTCCGGTGGCGGGAAATATATATCCCCTGCCGGACAACTTATCTCAGCTGACGAAATACGTCTCTACGCTGGCAGAAAACTTATCTCCGGCGGCGGGAAATATATCCGCTGGCGGAAAACTTTTCTCCGCTGACAGACATTTTATCTCCGCTGACGAGCTACGTTTCTCCGCCGGCAGAAAACTGATCTCCGCTGGCAGAACATTTACCTCCGGCGGCGGGAAATATATATCCCCTGCCGGACAACTTATCTCTGCTCACGAAATACGTCTCTCCGGTGGCGGAAAACTTATTTCCGGTACTGGGAAATCTATATCCGCTGGCGGACAATTTATCCCCGCTGACGAATTACGTTTCTCCGCCGGCAGAAAACTGATCTCCGCTGCCAGAACATTTACCTCCGGCGGCGGGAAATCTATATCCCCTGCCGGACAACTTATCTCTGCTGACGAAATACGTCTCTACGCTGGCAGAAAACTTATCTCCGGCGCCGGAAATCTATATCCCCTGCCAGACAACTTATCTCTGCTTACGAAATACGTCTCTCCGCTGGCGGAAAACTTATATCCAGCGGCGAGAAATTTTTATCCCCGGCCTGACAACTTATCTCTGCTAACGAAATACGTCTCTCCGCTGGGGGAAAACTTATTTCCGGTGGCGGGAAATATATATTCCCTGCCGGACAACTTATCTCTGCTGACGCAATACGTCTCTACGCTGGCAGAAAACTTATTTCCGGTGCCGGAAAATCGATATCCGCTGGCGGACAACTTATCTCCGCTGGCGGACAATTTATCTCCGCTGACGAATTACGTTTCTCCGCCGGCAGAAAACTGATCTCCGCTGGCATAACATTTACCTCCGGCGGCGGGAAATCTATATCCCCGGCCTGTCAACTTATCTCTGCTAACGAAATACGTCTCTCCACTGGCAGAAAACGTATCTCTGCTGACGAAATACGTCTCTCCGCTTGCAGAAAACTTATCTCCTGCTGCGAGAAATTTTTATCCCCAGCCTGACAACTTATCTCTGCTAACGAAATACGTCTCTCCACTGGCAGAAAACTTATCTCTGCTGACGAAATACATCTCTCCGCTTGCAGAAAACTTATCTCCTGCGGCGAGAAATTTTAATCCCCAGCCTGACAACTTATCTCTGCCAACGAAATACGTCTCTCCACTGGCAGAAAACGTATCTCTGCTGACGAAATACGTCTCTCCGCTTGCAGAAAACTTATCTCCTGCGGCGAGAAATTTTTATCCCCAGCCTGACAACTTATCTCTGCTGACGAAATAAGTCTCTCCGCTTGCAGCAAACTTATCTCTGCTGACGAAATACGTCTCTCCGCTTGCAGCAAACTTATCTCTGCTGACGAAATACGTCTCTCCGCTTGTAGAAAACATATCTCCTGCTGCGAGAAATTTTTATCCCCAGCCTGACAACTTATCTCTGCTAACGAAATACGTCTCTCCACTGGCAGAAAACTTATCTCTGCTGACGAAATACATCTCTCCGCTTGCAGAAAACTTATCTCCTGCGGCGAGAAATTTTAATCCCCAGCCTGACAACTTATCTCTGCTGACGAAATAAGTCTCTCCGCTTGCAGCAAACTTATCTCTGCTGACGAAATACGTCTCTCCGCTTGTAGAAAACTAATCTCCGGCGGCAAGAAATTTATATCCCCAGCCTGACAACTTATCTCTGCTAACGAAATACGTCTCTCCGCCGGCGGAAAACTTATTTCCGGTGGCGGGAAATATATATCCCCTGCCGGACAACTTATCTCTGCTAACGAAATACGTCTCTCCACTGGCAGAAAACGTATCTCTGCTGACGAAATACGTCTCTCCGCTTGTAGAAAACTTATCTCCTGCGGCGAGAAATTTTTATCCCCAGCCTGACAACTTATCTCTGCTGACGAAATACGTCTCTCCGCTTGCAGCAAACTTATCTCTGCTGACGAAATACGTCTCTCCGCTTGTAGAAAACTTATCTCCTGCGGCGAGAAATTTTTATCCCCAGCCTGACAACTTATCTCTGCTAAAGAAATACGTCTCTCCGCTGGCGGAAAACTTATTTCCGTGCCGGGAAATCTATATCCACTGCCGGACAAGTTATCTCTGCTGACGAAATACGTCTCTCCGCTTGTAGAAAACTTATCTCCTGCGGCGAGAAATTTTTATCCCCAGCCTGACAACTTATCTCTGCTGACGAAATAAGTCTCTCCGCTTGCAGCAAACTTATCTCTGCTGACGAAATACGTCTCTCCGCTTGTAGAAAACTAATCTCCGGCGGCGAGAAATTTATATCCCCGGCCTGACAACTTATCTCTGCTAACGAAATACGTCTCTCCGCCGGCGGAAAACTTATTTCCTGTGGCGGGAAATATATGTAGGGTTGGCAGCCCTTTAATGAGTATCGATCTATCGCTAGGGATAGTCAAGGCACTAACCATAGAGTATATGTGATTGTATGTTTTTTCAGATTTTTTGAACTCTCTCAGGTCTGGTTCTGTTTTGCCACCAGCATGTTTTAGTGTATGGGTGCACATGCATTCTCACGTACTTTGCGTGTGTGTGTTTAGTATTGCTGGCCGCTAGAACTGAAATTTGAGTTTGGTTCTTGTTTCGGGTCTTTCGATGGACTGACCTACCGCCACAAAATAAATGAAGAATGGGCAGGGGGTGGGGGTATGGTACACTAGGGCGCGGGAAACAAAATAAAAGCTGTTATTTGTTTGATTTATACCACAAAATATAAAATATTACAATAACATAATTACACATTTATTTCCTTATCTTAAGCAGGTTGATTATAAATTATACAAATTTTGCAAAACGCCGTCGGTTCTCGACGTTTTGTTTATTTCAAAGACTATACAATACCAAAGACTATACAATACCAAGATGTTGCATGAGCGACCAAAAAGCTGTTCTATGGCGGGTCCTAACGTTAGAACCCAAAAGGCACGAGGGAGCGCGCGGGGTTTCAATTCCCTTTTTGCCTGTACTTCGTCTCTACCGCGACCCCGCTTCCCATCGGTTTCGTCTGTTCGGCAATTCTGGACTCTCGAGCCTCAGCACCGTCGAAGCGGTGGTCGCGGATCGCCGATGTCTTTGGAGCGGCACAGTGGGAAAATTCGATTGGAAAATTCTTTATTAGAATTTATCTAAAGCACTCATACAATTTTTTTACTATTTCGGCTGAGTCCCACTGTGCCGCGCCAAAGACATCAGCGACCACGCTGCCCTACGGTTTCGGCACGCAGACGATTCATATTTTGTTTTTGTATTCTTTCTCTCGAGACACACCGACTCGACGCTGACTGGGCAGCAGTAATTTTGAAAACCCTCATGCAATATACGAATGTAATAAACTGTAATATTTATGTGCATATGTATGTACATAAGATATTTTATAATTGAATTAGAAAATTTATGGGTATTGTCCATGAGAGTATTCAAGGTGCGACCGGCATCGCATCTAAATTTTTGCTTTGCAGATTCCCGTCGGAAAGCGCGCGATTGACAATGGATTTGAAATATATGTAAAACCAATTCCATTTATATTTATGCATATTTATTTAAGTATATATGTATATATATTTTCTTATATTGTATATTTAGATACATCGTTGTTTTAGTTATAATAAACAAAAAAGTCGAGAACCGACGGCGTTTTGCAAAATTTGTATAATTTATAATCAACCTGCTTGGTTATGAATTAGTGGACTGTATAATCGTTTATATCTTGAGCTTATTTATTATTTATTGATTATTTAATATTGGTGGTTATAGTACAATTATATTACAAGAATAGCGGGGGGTTCGATTCTGCGGCGGTACAAACTATGCGTGCGGGCGGCTTCGTCTCGAAGTTTCTACTGCATCAACTCCGCGAAAAGAAGTCGAGCAAAAGGGAATTGAAAGATCACGCGATAAGACTCGACGCGACGGTTTCAATGCAAAACAACGGAACGCATCGCTGTGTGCGTGTGCAGCTGCGGGTCTGGCCATGCGTGTGAGAACATTACAGCTATGTTCTGGACCCGAGTAAACAACAACACAGCTATGCGCGTAAAAATAGTTACTTAGGCGGTGTACTACAATCATGAGCGTGTAAATAGGTCAATCGCAATATACATGTAAAAACTACGAGGCTCATTTCTCACCATACCGGCCCCCCTGAACGACTGTTCAGAACAAGGGAAGCACAGCAAGTTTGGTAATAGGCCTCTTGTACACTCCTCGGGCGGTTTTGACGGTGACCACTCGAACTCTCTCGTCTTGGCCAGGATGAACTTCGGTGATTCGCCCAAGCAGCCACTTGATAGGCGGTTGATTTGGCTCCTTCAGTACCACAAGAGTGTCCACGGTTATGTCGTTGGACTCCTGCTGCCATTTCGTGCGAGGTTGCAAGGAAGTAAGGTATTCCAGATTCCAACGTTTCCAGAATCCTTGAACCTTGGCTTGCAGTTGTCTCCAACGCTGCAGTCTGTTAATGTTGACGTCTAACAAGGACGGCTCCGGCACCGACATGTGAGGTTGACCTGTAAGAAAATGAGCGGGGGTAAGGGGATCCAAGCTGTGATCGCTGGGCGCGCACAGTGGGCGAGAGTTGAGTAACCCTTCAATCTGAGTTAAAATTGTTGAATATTCCTCGAAGGTTAACGCACTGCTACCAATTACTCGGCGAAGGTGGAGTTTGATAGATCGTACGCCTGTTTCCCAAAGACCTCCAAAGTGCCGGGCAGATGGCGGAATGAAGTGCCAGTTGATGTCCTGACTCGTCAGAAAATTAGCAATTTCCTCGTCTTGACTTTGAGATACAGCTATCCGTTGCATCTCCGTTAGCTCCTTTCTGGCTCCATGGAATGTTGTGCCATTGTCCGAGTACAAGTCGGATATAGGGCCACGTCGAGACCAAAAACGTTTGAAAGCGGCGATAAATGCAGGAGTCGTCAAATCACTGACGAGCTCGATATGAATTGCTTTGGTGGACAGATAAACAAAGATGGCAAACCAAGCTTTGCCAAACTTCGGTGTCCGACCTGCTGATGTCTTGATGGTAGCTGGTCCAGCGTAATCCAATCCAGAATGTAGAAAGCAGCGGGTGGGCTGAACGCGAACGGCGGGAAGATCAGCCATGAGCTGTGTACTCGTTCCTTTGCGCTGGAGGAAGCATATCTTGCAGTTAAATACAATTTTGCGGACTATGTTACGGGCTCCCAGGATCCAATACTTCTGTCTCAACGTGTGAAACATAAACTCGACTCCAGCGTGTAACGATGTGACGTGCTGGTGTCTAGCTATTAAAACAGCGACTGGTGATTCCTTTGGAAGAAGTATGGGATGTTTTGCGTCATAGGTTGTCATCGAGTTTCCAATGCGTCCTCCTACGCGCAGAATTCCTTGGTCGTCAACAAATGGAGTGTAAAGAATCAACTTGGATTTTTGAGAAAGGGCTTGTCCAGTGCTCAGCTGTCTGTACTCCACTTGGAAGAACTCCATCTGGACATGTTTGATTACCCTAGAGCGGACATATTGAAGCTCCCATGACGATAAAAATGATGACAGGCGGTCCTTGCAACGAAGACGATGTACGAACCGAAAGCAATAGCTAAGTGTCCGCAAGAGATGTGACCAGGAGGACGCTTTGTTGATCATACAGTTAAGATCATTTCCTTCATTGGAAATGTGTAGATTAACTTGGGGCTTGACCGTTACTTCCATCCGCTCAGCGTCCTCAGTCGACAGTGCGAACTTGGCCTTAGCAGGTGGCCAATTGCGATGTGATTGGGAAAGCCACGGTGGTCCATTCCACCACAGTTGATGTTCCACCAGATCCTTTGGTAGAAGTCCGCGTGATGCACAGTCCGCGGGATTGTCCTCAGTGCGAATGTGGGCAGCTACGTGGCAGCAGCTACGTGGGCAAGCTTCTAGAATCTCAGCCGTGCGATTACAAACATAAGTGTTCCAAGTCCGTGGGGGTGATGAGAGCCAATGTAGTACAATTTCGGAGTCTGACCAACACGAAGTATCGAGCCGTGGGATGGAGATAGGTTTGATGGGTGCCACCCGGGTTTTTGCGGCGATCAGTGTTACAGCGTAATCATTATTGACTCTCACGCGACTGTAGATAACAGCGGCGTATGCATGAGATGACGCATCGGCGAATCCATGCAGCTCCGTTGCTTGAAGTGGCGAGGATAGGTAGCGGGGTATGCGACAGCTTTCCAGTAAATGAACTTCGGCTGCAAACTGTTGCCACCGTGCGCATAGCTGCGCGAGTAGTGGTTCGTTCCAGTCGACCGAGCTCAGCCAGCTATAAATGTCCTGTGGCAGTGTGGACCCCATCGGAGGGGCAGATTCCTTGAACGGGTATTGGACGATGTACACGCCATCGTTTCTGCGGGCGTGCGTATGAACGAAGTGTTGCTCAGCGGGATCACTAGCATCAATGGTAGCGTCACTTGGTTGAACTCGTTCCATGTCCATGAACGATCGAACCAAAGTGTCCAGATCCTCGTGCGCGTGATGTGCTAGTGCGTGGTTGTGAGCATCACTACTGAGATGGTAGCTGCCTGTAATGACCCAACCAAAATTAGTATGAAGTGCAATAGGATATTCAGAACCAAACTCTTTGCGTTGTCCAGTGTACAAGTTCCAAAGCTGATCAGCTCCTAAGATCACGTCGATTTCGCCTGGTTTACCAAATGTAGGGTCCGCTAAGGGTAGATCACGAATCCTTTTCCACATCGGTGTGTTAGACTCGATCCTCTGGGCTGGAATCGAGGAGGTTAAAGTGTTCATAATCAGACCTGTTACCACCACTGAGGCCGAGCTTGTGCGGGAGAGCAGCGTGAATGTGGCGCGACCTCTAGTAACCCCAGCAGGATTTGCGCCTAGACCAACCACTGGTATACGAGCGTGGGTGTGCGGCAAACCAATTCGTTGAATAAATGATTCGGCGACCATCGTTATAGTCGAACCAGTATCCAACAGTATCCTGCAGGTGGTCTCGTTGCCCCAGGAGTCGACTATAGTGGCCAAAATCGTTGGCAATATGGCCTGACTCTTGGCCACGAATTTCCTCTCCAATGTATGATGGCTGACCACGGCAGGATCAGCGTCAGCAGGGAAACTGGACGAGCGGAAGGGTGAGTCAGCGGAGTTGTTGACATCAGCGGAAGCCGTGACAGAGCGTATGTCCTCTGGATGAACAAGAGTGTGGTGCCTCAGCTTACACAGACGGCACGTGTTTGTGGAATTACACTTCTTGACTTGATGAGATCGGCTTAGACAATTGAAACACAAATGACCATCCCTTGCGAACTTGCGGCGGTCCACAACATCCAGAGCCTTGAATTGAGTGCACGCATAAAGACTGTGTTGCTCGTGACAATATACACAATCACGAGCAGACGTATTTGGCACGTCCACATGATGAGAAATTGCACGACGTTTATTCAGCACCGTGTGTGTATCCTGGATTAGCTTTGGATCTTGACAAGACTCAAGTGCATCGCAACGGGCGAAGACAAAGCCGAACAGGTCATTTATGGTCACATTTTCCTTGCACGATTCACTGGAGGTGGCCCACGCTTCCTTGCATTCCGGGTCTAACTTTGAGAGCAAGATATGGATTAGCCACACATCGCGGCTGTCGCAGCTCAGCGCATGTAGACCACGTATACTTTCGTCAGCGGTGTCGACTATCTTACGCAACTCGGCGATGTTTGAACCCTTTGCGGTTGGCAACGAAAGAAAGTTTTGAATGAACGAACGAGCAATCAGTGACTTCTTGTTGTAGCGATTTTCGAGCCTCTCCTATGCGTCCTGGTAATTGGCATCCGATACGGGAATATGTTTTATCAGAGACAACGCTTCACCATCCAGATAGGATTTCAAATAATGAAACTTTTGGCACTTGGACAGACTACTCTTCTTGTCGACTGAGCCTAAGAACAAGTCACTAAACTGACACCAATCCTCGTATCTGCCCGAAAACGTCGGAATGCGTATTTTCTCGAACTGCAGCTCTGTGGTTCCCGATGAGTCCCGAATCCTCTCCAGAAGTTGAGTTTGTCCCTCAAATAAGCGTTCCACAGTGGTCGATAGCAGTAGATTTGAGTTGTCGTGCTCATTCTCGTGACTGCTCCGGTCACGTATGGCTTCAGTGAAGATACTATGCGCACTAAAGAACCTTTTCTCATATTCGGGGATGTCCAAATCCGGATCCACGTATTCCTCTTCATCATTATATTGGACCAGCTCTTCAGACAGCTCCATAAAGCGGTTGAAAGTTGCAACAAGTCGGTCCAACTTGTGCTCTAATGTTTGCACAGAAGTACATGACTGTACAAACTCTTGAGCCTCCGCAGCCACGCGAGTTAATTGGGATTTGCAGGCCCCACGTTGCTGAATTAGACGATGCACTAGGGCCTTCATGGCAAACAGCGGGTAACGGTATCACTCAATATGTATACATATGTATAAATAAACTCAAACGCGGAGATCCGGCTCGAAGGACCAAAATTTGTTATGGTTATGAATTAGTGGACTGTATAATCGTTTATATCTTGAGCTTATTTATTATTTATTGATTATTTAATATTGGTGGTTATAGTACAATTATATTACAAGAATAGCGGGGGGTTCGATTCTGCGGCGGTACAAACTATGCGTGCGGGCGGCTTCGTCTCGAAGTTTCTACTGCATCAACTCCGCGAAAAGAAGTCGAGCAAAAGGGAATTGAAAGATCACGCGATAAGACTCGACGCGACGGTTTCAATGCAAAACAACGGAACGCATCGCTGTGTGCGTGTGCAGCTGCGGGTCTGGCCATGCGTGTGAGAACATTACAGCTATGTTCTGGACCCGAGTAAACAACAACACAGCTATGCGCGTAAAAATAGTTACTTAGGCGGTGTACTACAATCATGAGCGTGTAAATAGGTCAATCGCAATATACATGTAAAAACTACGAGGCTCATTTCTCACCACTGCTTAAGATAAGGAAATAAATGTGTAATTATGTTATTGTAATATTTTATATTTTGTGGTATAAATCAAACAAATAACCGCTTTTATTTTGTTTCCCGCGCCCTAGTGTACCATACCCCCACCCCCTGCTCATTCTTCATTTATGTTGTGGCGGTAGGTCAGTCCATCAAAAGACCCGAAACAAGAACCAAACTCAAATTTCAGTTCTAGCGGCCAGCAATACTAAACACACACACGCAAAGTACGTGAGAATGCATGTGCACCCATACACTAAAACATGCTGGTGGCAAAACAGAACCAGACCTGAGAGAGTTCAAAAAATCTGAAAAAACATACAATCACATATTTTTGTCGAAACATATTGCGTGTGTACTAACACATGCAAAGATGTTCTCTCTGCGCTCTCTCTCTCATGATGACGTCACTCTGGGGTACGGATAGCGCAAGCCGGTGTGTGACACTTTCGTTGTATGAACTGGCACATCTATGTATATACTGTATGGTTAGTGGTCAAGGGTAGAGGAAGATATATCGATAGTAAGTAAGAGTTCGACGGCAGAAGCGAGCAGACGTGCGAAAAGAACTATGCTAAGAAACCTATTTGTAACCATTTATTAAAATAAAAATAATACAACGACGTGTGGCGTATATTTGATGGAGTTTCTGGAGCGGATT
Source organism: Drosophila pseudoobscura (assembly GCF_009870125.1). Lineage (NCBI taxonomy): Eukaryota > Metazoa > Arthropoda > Insecta > Diptera > Drosophilidae > Drosophila > Drosophila pseudoobscura. Next base: position 99,774 of record NW_022881750.1, on the reverse strand, counting down.
CTTACTCACTTGTAGGGAGCCCACCAAGGATACCTACAATTTGGGGGCTCAACCGGTTTAGAACCACAAGTGAATGTGTATTCGTGTACAAGTTGCCAATACCTTCAAGTTTTGCGCAACATTGTGAAATTACGACGAACGAAGCAACGAAGATCAGACGAAAGCAGATGCCGAGAAGCGGCTGTGAGAAACGAAAATAAAGAGGAAAGAGGACGCAAAACGACTCCATTCGTTTTCGTCAAGGTTCAGAGAGCAGAGGTAGCTAACGACGAAGAGCTACAGAGCTACAAAACGACGATGCTACAAAACGACGAGGCTACAAAACGACGAGGAAAGAGGACGCTAAACGACACTATTCGTTTTCGTCAAAGTTCAGAGAGCAGAGGTAGCTAACGGCGAAGAGCTACAGAGCTACAAAACGACGAGGCTACAAAACGACGCAGACCCGAAAACGACGAGGAAAGAGGACGCAAAACGACACTATTCGTTTTCGTCAGAAGAGCAAGGCAAACGGGAAAGAGTGAAAAGCCAACGACGAAAGTACGGAGCAAAGAGGACTGAAGAGACGTTCAGATTGCGAACGTGCAGAAAAGAGGAAAGCAGAAACGACGAAACAACAACAGTGGTACTTCGCACGGCCACGTGCGGCTTGTATACCCTGCGAACGACAACGACGTGAAGAAGACAGAGAAGAAGAACGCATCGTTTATCTGCGCGTATTGGAAAAGACGATTCTCACACCTGATGTCTGTATACGCAAGTATTGAATATACAGAATAGATTTAAGGTGTTGCAAATTTTAGGAAGCGGATTTAACGTAAACTATATTTTAGCTAATTGTAATATGCAACGCGGAAGGAAAAGCGCCTTCTGGTGGCTTCCTGCTACATGGCTCACGACAGACCCGCACCACCCGACGAACTCAGGAGCCTGGTGACAGAGGCCGGCACCAAAAACTATCAACTCGTCATCGGAACGGACGCCAACGCCCACCATAATGTGTGGAAGCACCGACATCAATGACAGAGGTGAGTCACTCTTAGACTTTATACTAGCAACTAATCTATATATAGCAAACGTTGGGGAGGAGCACACCTTCGTAGGTCCGACCTCATCCAACGTGCTAGACCTAACACTTGCAATGGGAAACAGTACTACGGTATCTAGCTGGAGGGTCCTCGATAGACCATCCTTCTCAGACCATAAGTACATTCAGTTCAAGTGCGAATTCAAACACCTTTCGAAGACAACAGTCTATAGAAACCCCCGGAACACAAACTGGGCAAAGTTTAAAAAGACAGTTACTTCGAAGCTCGCGAATCCGGGCTCAGTGAAATCCGCGGAGGATATAGAGAAGTCCCTAAAGACCCTATCCAACGAGCTACTGAACGCCTACCATGCATCGTGCAAACCCTCGAGAACGAAGAGGAGGTCCAAGCCACTCTGGTGGAACCGAGATCTCTCTCTCCAAAGGAACAACCTCAAGGAATTCTTCAAGATCGCCAAACAAGCGAACGAGGAGATTGTCAATGAGGAATATAAAATCCTACTTAGGAGCTACAAGAAGGAAATACGTAAGGCACAAAGGAACTCGTGGAGAGTTCTGCTCCAACATCGAGAAAGTGCCCGAAACCGCCAGGCTTCGGAAGCTGCTTTCAAAGCAGCCCACAGTACAGAGCCAACTAAAACTAGACAACGGACAGTGGACAGAGGGCAGCAAAGAAGCCCTAACAGCACTAATGGAGGCGCACTTCCCTGGATGCACCGAGGTCACTGACGCCAAGGAGCATCAGGACCTAGCAACCGAGGAACAACACCCTCCAATAGGTCTGTTAACCACTAAGAGAATACACTGGGCCATAGACTCCTTCGCGGGCATAAAAGCACCAGGACTGGACGGGATATTCCCAGCCATGATGCAGTTGACCAAAGAGGTTATCACCCCATGGCTCCTCGCAATATACTCAGCATGCCTAAGTACGGGCTATATCCCCATCCAATGGAGAACCTCGAGAGTTGTCTTCCTCCCTAAGGCAGGAAAGTGCAGCCACGTGAGTCCCAAGGACTACAGACCGATAAGCCTTACCTCCTTTATACTAAAAACACTAGAAAAGCTGTTGGATTTGCACATCAGGAATGAGGTAGAGGGACTGATGTCAACAAACCAACACGCCTACACTAAAGGGAAATCAGTGGAGACGGCACTACACTCGCTAGTAGCCACCATCGAGAGCGCCCTTCACAACAAAAAGTATGCTTTGGGAGCATTTGTGGACATTCAACAACGTGGCCACAACCGCAATAACAAGTCGCCTAGAAGCGAATAACATACACCCTGCAATCAACGTCTGTATCAAAAACCTCCTAAGTTGCAGACGGGTGCAATCGGAGTGGGGCACTGCTTCCATGGTAAAGGGGGCACACAGAGGCACACCTCAGGGTGGAGTCCTGTCGCCACTACTGTGGAATCTGGTGGTCGACGACCTCATCAAGAGATTTGAAAGGAAGGCCCCAAAGATAACGGCTTATGCAGATGACATAAGCATACTTATTACGGGTGTATGTCCATCGACCCTCAGCTCCTTAATGGAACGTACACTCAGGGAGATACGTGAGTGGGCGGAAGAGGTAGGACTCAGTATCAACGCGGACAAGACGGACCTCATCCTCTTTACCAAGAGGTACAAGGTACCGATATGGACACCCCCGAAAATTGACCAAACTAGGCTGACCCCAAAATCACAGGTGAAATACCTAGGCACAGTACTGGACAGCAAGCTGGCATGGAGGCCCAATGTAGTGGAAAGGGTGAAGAAGGCTACCATTGCGCTTTATGCATCCAAGAAGATGCTCAGCAGCACATGGGGCCTGTCACCTGCTCTAATGCACTGGATCTACATCTCGGTGGTGCGACCAACTCTGCTGTATGGAGCCTTAGTGTGGTGGCAGGCTACTGAAAAGAAGACATACCATAAGCTTATGGAGAAGACTCAGCGACAGGCTCTGCTCTGTATTACAGGGGCGCTGAGGTCAACCCCAACAAAAGCACTCGAAACCATACTCGGAATCGACCCCCTGGACATTCACGCTCGCCTGATTGCGGGAAAGGCAGCACAACGCCTCATAGCATCAGGAAATCTATCGCCACAAGGATACGGGCATAGTTCAATCGGCAGGGAAATGACCAGATCAACTGACTACATGACCCCCCAAACTTGCCTTGACGTCAAAACAACCACATCTCTGGGACCTGAAGACTGGAAGATTGGAAGGGACCAAACTGAGCACCTCAATATATACACAGACGGCTCCAAGATGGACGGAGGAGTAGGAGCGGGCCTATACTGCACAGACCCCGTGATAAGGCTGTCGTATAAGCTACCCGACCCATGCAGCATATTCCAGGCAGAAGTTTTTGCCATCGGGAAAGCAGCGGAGGTCGCTCTCCGCACAGAACGAACACACGATGCGGTCAACCTATTCGTCGACAGCCAAGCGGCGATAAGATCCATGCAGTCGTCCGTGGTCAGTTCCAGAAGTGTCTTGGCGAGCAGGGAGGCATTAGACATCCTAAGCACGACAAAGACAGTGCGGATCTATTGGGTTCCCAGCCACCAGGGCATCGAAGGAAACGAAGCGGCGGACGTACTAGCTAAGGAAGGCGTCGGGCAGGAGAATAGGAGAACCGAGAACGTGCCTGTCTCCCTCAGAACGCTGCAAGGCGATCTAGAGAAGCAGGCTAGAGCACAGACTGATAGCAGGTGGAGGAGTACCACCACCTGCAGAACCTCGAAGATAATGTGCAAGGAGCGCAACGAGAAACTTAGCCACTACCTACTGCACCTACCACGAAAGGACTGCAGACTGATGGTGGGAATACTAACAGGTCACTGTCTGGCTGCTGCACATGCAGCAAAGCTAGGCATCACCAACAGAGACAGTTGCAGGAAATGTGAGGAACCTGGGGCTATCGAAACCCTGGAACATCTCATCTGCAACTGTCCGGCTCTCTCAAGGGCAAGGAGGAGATTCCTGGGCGCCCCAGTGTTGGCATCACTGGAAGATGCCTCCAAAAGGACGCCTCAGGAACTGCTGGCCTATGCTAAAAACACCTCGATTCTCGGGGACTTTTTAAAACCACATTAACACTCCCGCGACGGTTCATACACCCCCCCATCCGGATAACTAAGGGCCATATTGGCCTATGCGCGGCCCCGCTGAGGGCCGTCCGGGTTAACCTAACCTAATATGCAACGCGAAGAGATCTTAGACCTAACCGTAGCAGAGTTGAAGGAAAAATTGAAAGAGCTACATCTGCAGCATTCAGGTGTTAAATCAGTTTTACGGGAGAGACTATATTCGTATTTTAGACTAGATCAAGACGAAAACGAAGAATCTGTATACGAAGAAACGATCAATATAACTGGGGACGAACAGACAGAAGACGCGCCAATTTTAAATTCGGTAGGAGAAGCAGCAGTTGGTAGTTCAGTAAACATGGCGTTCACATTAAGAGACATCGAAGAATCCCTTTCAGCATTTACGGGCAATGGTTCTCCGGATGTTGATAACTGGCTACGTGATTTTGAACTTAATGCCTTAACAGTGAATTGGAATGATTTGCAAAAGTTTATATATGGCAGGACATTAGTGAAAGGTGCAGCGAAATTATTTTTGAGCAGTCAATCAGGCATTAATGATTGGAATTCTCTGAAGGAAGCACTAAAAAGTGAATTTAGTGAGAAGTTAACGGCAAAGCAAGTTCATAAGCTATTAGAAAATAGAAAGAAGACCCATAAAGAGACTTTAATTGAATATTTTTATAGCATGTGTACCTTGGCAAGTCAATCCCAGCTAGATGAAGAAAGTATTATTGAATATATTATTGAGGGCATTCCAGACTCCAAGCAAAACAAAAGCTGTCTGTACCAAGCAAACAATTTTAAAGATTTTCGTGAGCAAATTAAGATTTATGAAAAGATCAGTGCAAATCAAGGAAGTACGCTAAAGGCAAACCCAAAGTTTGAGAATAGTTCGGTAAAAATCAAGGATGAAAGGCGTTGTTTCAAATGTGGAGGTAGTAATCATATTGCAAAGTATTGCAAGGAAAGTGCCGTCAAATGTTTTAATTGCAATCAACTAGGTCACAAGGCAAATCAATGCGAGGCAAAAGGTTCACGAATGGCAACAGAGAAGAAAATTTCAAATGTCCAGCAATTTTCTCAGACCAGTTTTAATCGGGCTTTTAAGAATGTTGAAATCGGTAATGAAGATATCACTGCATTGTTTGATTCTGGCAGCGATATTTGTACCATGAGCGAGAAAGTCTACAGAAAGATTTTCCCAGTTGCGTTGAAAAACGATATAAAAGAATTGATCGGAATAGGAGGCAAGAAAATATATACGTTGGGTTCATTTAATGTTGTTACTAAGTTGGATGACGTTCCTTTGGAAATGTGTTTCCATGTAGTCCGTGACGATGATACCCTGTACGAAGGTGTAATTGGAAGTGATGTTCTTGATTTTGTCAGTGCAAGCATAGGGAAGAAAGGAGTTTTCTTTCATTCAATAAATGACATCCGTCAAGGGGAGGTTGAAGTTCCACCGGAAAAGGAGTATGTTAGCAGTAGTTTCACTAAAGGAAGCCGCAATCTAGAGTTCATTAAATATAGTGATACTCAAGTGAGCAGGCCTCCGGATTCAGGGAGCGCAATTGATGAATTGGAAAAGACGTTCCATCAGATACTGTCGAGCAATATTATTGAAGAGTTTTCACGAGGAATAGACCTGTCGCATTTGAACCGTGAGGTGAGGTCAATAATAGCAGGATTGGTAGAAAATTATAAGCCCGTAAAACCAGAAAACAGCCCTGTTGAAATGAAGATAATATTGTCAGATGAAGTACCGGTCCGTCAAAGACCTAGACGCCTACCTTACGTGGACAATGAGAAAGTCGATAAGCAGGTCAGGGATTGGTTAAAGGAGGGAATAATTCGCCATAGTGTTTCTGAATACTCGTCCCCTGTAGTGCTTGTCGCCAAGAAGGATGGCTCAAAAAGACTTTGTTGTGATTATAAAAAACTTAATGAAAAGATAATTCGTGACAATTTTCCAATGGCGTTAATCGACGATGTTTTACTCAAGCTTCAGGATGGACGTGTTTTCACTACGTTGGACTTGTCTAATGGGTTTTTCACGTGCCAGTACATGAGGATTCTCGTAAATATACCTCTTTTGTCACACAGAGTGGACAGTATGAATTTAATTATGTACCATTTGGGATGACTAACTCCCCTCCAGTATTTATGAGGTACATATATGCTGTTTTCAGACCATTGATAGATGACGGTATTTTGATTTTGTATATGGACGATATTATTATTCCATCAAAGGATGTGCAAGAAGGACTTGAAAAATTAAAGAAGGTGTTGAGTATCGCAGAGATTTCAGGATTACGCATAAAATGGGAGAAATCGCAAGTGTTACAGCGCAAGGTTAATTTTTTGGGTTACATAATAGAGAATTCAACGATAAGACCATCTCAAGATAAAACTTCGGCAGTTGAAAATTTTCCAATTCCGAGAGACAGGAAACAAGTTCAACGCTATTTGGGCCTAACTTCCTATTTCCGTAGATTTGTTAAGGATTTTGCTGTCGTGGCCAGACCACTGACAAACTTGATGAAAAAGGATGTTTCTTTCAAAATGGGTGAAGAAGAGTTGGCATCATTCAATCAGTTGAAAGTTTATTTATCCTGTTCTCCTGTTTTAAAGTTGTTTAATCAGAAGGGCAAAACTGAAGTTCACTGCGATGCAAGTATGTATGGGTATGGAGCTATACTTTTGCAAATCGACTCAGAGGATCAATGTTTCCACCCGGTAGAATATATGAGTCGTAAGACAACCCCAGCTGAAGAAAAGTATCCTTCATACGAGCTTGAAGTACTCGCTATAGTGCAGGCTTTAAAGAAGTGGAGAGTGTATTTGCTTGGGAGAAAGATAAAAATTATTACTGACTGTAATGCTTTTGCGTTAACGATGAGGAAACAAGATGTTCCAGTTAAGGTATCTCGTTGGGCCATTTTTCTTCAGGACTTCGATTATGAAATTGAGCATCGTTCAGGGACAAAGATGAAACACGTCGATGCATTGAGTAGAGTGCATTGTTTGTTGTTGGAAGATTCACTGAGACATCGAATAAAGCAGGCTCAACGTCAGGATATTTGGATATCAGCAATTTGTAAGGTGCTAGAGTCGGGTTCTTACGACGACTTTTATTTGAAGTATGACATTTTGCACAAGGATCCAGTTAAAGAGTTGATCGTAATACCATCTGGGATGGAAAGCGAAATCATAATGATTGCTCATCGTCAGGGTCATTTTGGTGTCAAAAGAACTATCGATTTAGTGCAGCGCGAATACTTTATTCCAGAGTTGTTAGGAAAAGTGGATAGGATTGTTAAGTCGTGTGTGGAGTGCATTGTGAGCGACGCAAAATGTGGAAAGAAAGAAGGGTATTTGAATGTAATTGACAAATCTGATGAGCCTTTGCAAACGTATCATATTGACCATATTGGACCGATGGAGTTGACTTAGAAACAGTATAACCACGTCCTAGTAGTTGTCGACGCTTTTTCTAAATTTGTCTGGCTTTATCCAACAAAGAGTACAGGCGCTGATGATGTGGTTGATAGGTTGCAGAAACAGGGCGAAGTTTTTGGAAACCCGAAGCGTGTGATCACGGATAGAGGCACTGCATTTACTGCTAATGTTTTCGAGGAATATTGTAAGGAACAGGATATCCAACATTTGCTGATAGCGACAGGAGTGCCGCGTGGTAATGGACAGGTAGAGCGAATTAATAAGGTCGTTACTACTATGTTAACAAAGCTTTGCGCCTGGTACAAGCATGTTGGTAGGGTACAATCGTTTATAAACTCCACTCCTCCGAGAAGTACCAAGATATCCCCATTTAAGATTTTGACAGGCATAAAAATGAGGACAAAGTATGACAGTGACTTAGAAAAGCTTGTAGAGGAAGAGTATATTTTAGAGCTGCAGCAGGAGAAAGAAGAAATTCGCAAGATAGCCAGAGATAACATAGTGCAGATACAAAATGAAAATTGCAAGTCATTAAACAAGTCCCGGAAACCAGAAAAAGAGTACCAAGTTAATGATATGGTAGCTGTTAAGCGTACCCAATTTGGAACCGGATTGAAGCTAAAGGGAAGATTCTTGGGTCCTTATATTGTGACGCGTAAACTAAGACATGGACGGTACATTGTTGAGAAAGTGGGTGATGGTGAAGGGCCTTTGAAGACCAATACGGTGGCAGAGTATATGAAGATGTGGTCTCAATCATTCGGGTCGAATGATGAGTCAGGACGGCCGAATGTAGGGTTGGCAGCCCTTTAATGAGTATCGATCTATCGCTAGGGATAGTCAAGGGTAGAGGAAGATATATCGATAGTAAGTAAGAGTTCGACTGCAGAAGCGAGCAGACGTGTGAAAAGAACTATGCTAAGAAACCTATTTGTAACCATTTATTAAAATAAAAATAATACAACGACGTGTGGCGTATATTTGATGGAGTTTCTGGAGCGGATTCTTACTCACTTGTAGGGAGCCCACCAAGGATCCCTACATATATATCCCCTGCCGGACAACTTATCTCTGCTAACGAAATACGTCTCTCCACTGGCGGAAAACTTATTTCCGGTGGCGGGAAATATATATCCTCTGCCGGACAACTTATCTCTGCTGACGAAATACGTCTCTCCGCTTGCAGCAAACTTATCTCTGCTGACGAAATACGTCTCTCCGCTTGTAGAAAACTTATCTCCGGCGGCGAGAAATTTATATTCCCGGGCCTGTCATCTTATCTCTGCTAACGAAATACGTCTCTCCACTGGCAGAAAACTTATCTCTGCTGACGAAATACATCTCTCCGCTTGCAGAAAACTTATCTCCTGCGGCGAGAAATTTTAATCCCCAGCCTGACAACTTATCTCTGCTAACGAAATACGTCTCTCCGCCGGCGGAAAACTTATTTCCGGTGGCGGGAAATATATATCCTCTGCCGGACAACTTATCTCTGCTGACGAAATACGTCTCTCCGCTTGCAGCAAACTTATCTCTGCTGACGAAATACGTCTCTCCGCTTGTAGAAATCTTATCTCCTGCGGCGAGAAATTTTTATCCCCAGCCTGACAACTTATCTCTGCTGACGAAATAAGTCTCTCCGCTTGCAGCAAACTTATCTCTGCTGACGAAATACGTCTCTCCGCTTGTAGAAAACTAATCTCCGGCGGCGAGAAATTTATATCCCCGGCCTGACAACTTATCTCTGCTAACGAAATACGTCTCTCCGCCGGCGGAAAACTTATTTCCGGTGGCGGGAAATATATATCCCCTGCCGGACAACTTATCTCTGCTAACGAAATACGTCTCTCCACTGGCAGAAAACGTATCTCTGCTGACGAAATACGTCTCTCCGCTTGCAGAAAAATTATCGCCTGCGGCGAGAAATTTTTATCCCCAGCCTGACAACTTATCTCTGCTAACGAAATACGTCTCTCCGCTGACGGAAAACTTATTTCCGTGCCGGGAAATCTATATCCACTGCCGGACAAGTTATCTCTGCAGACGAAATACATCTCTCCGCTTGCAGCAAACTTATCTCTGCTGACGAAATACGTCTCTCCGCTTGTAGAAAACTTATCTCCCACGGCGAGAAATTTTTATCCCCAGCCTGACAACTTATCTCTGCTAAAGAAATACGTCTCTCCGCTGGCGGAAAACTTATTTCTGTGCCGGGAAATCTATATCCACTGCCGGACAAGTTATCTCTGCAGACGAAATACGTCTCTCCGCTTGCAGCAAACTTATCTCTGCTGACGAAATACGTCTCTCCGCTTGTAGAAAACTTATCTCCCGCGGCGAGAAATTTTTATCCCCAGCCTGACAACTTATCTCTGCTAAAGAAATACGTCTCTCCGCTGGCGGAAAACTTATTTCCGTGCCGGGAAATCTATATCCACTGCCGGACAAGTTATCTCTGCTGACGAAATACGTCTCTCCGCTTGTAGAAAACTTATCTCCTGCGGCGAGAAATTTTTATCCCCAGCCTGACAACTTATCTCTGCTGACGAAATAAGTCTCTCCGCTTGCAGCAAACTTATCTCTGCTGAAGAAATACGTCTCTCCGCTTGCAGAAAACTTATCTCCGGCGGCGAGAAATTCTTATCCCCTGCCTGACAACTGACAACTGACAACGAAATACGTCTCTACGCTGGCAGAAAACTTATTTCCGGTGCCGGGAAATCTATATCCGCTGGCGGACAACTTATCTCCGCTGGCGGACAATTTATCTCCGCTGACGAACTACGATTCTCCACTGGCAGAAATCTTATCTCCGGCGGCGGGAAATTTATATCCCCTGACGGACAATTTATCCCCGCTGACGAATTACGTTTCTCCGCCGGCAGAAAACTGATCTCCGCTGGCAGAACATTTACCTCCGGCGGCGAGAAATTTATATCCCCGGCCTGTCAACTTGGCTGGCGAAAATCCTCTAGCTGAACCCTCCACGAGGGTGCCGGCTGGGCAATGGACACTGCATTACCCCGGACAAGGGTAATGCACTGTCGCTTGCTCTGTCCGGGGTAATGCAGTGTCTAGCTAAGGCTATGGTCCGGCGTCTTCCCGATTCAAAGTCGGGGGAACCGAACCAGGGCCATGGCTAGAGGTGCCTGGCGGTCAGGCCTAAAACGCTAGGGGGTGGTCCCCCCGAAAAATATTAACCAGTATGGACCCTCGGGCCAAATATGGAGGCGAAGAAGGATGAAGCACGGGTTGGGATGTCAACCCAAACGTCGGTGGAAAGCGTGACTGCTACCACCGGCGGGCACGGGGAGGAGCAGTCCTCTCTGCGTGTCGCCAGCGGTCACACCTCAGACTTGGCGGGAGCAGGCCAGGTCAGTTGTAAAGCTACTGCCACAACAACAACAACAAAAACAACTCACTCCGTGCCCTGCAAGTTGAGCCGCACAGATGCCGTAGTCGATACAGACACGGATCTGGAGAGCGTGCTCTCTCTAAGCAGGACGGACGAAGAGAGCCTTCTCCGCTCGCCGGAACCAGGCACCAGCTCCCTGCGTAGGGAAGGGCCGAAGCGTTCCAAGGAGGGGATGAAGGCCAAGGCGCAATACAAAGCGGCCCTCAACATAAAAAGCCGGCTGCAAGGCAAAGCAGACATCTCCCAGGAGGAGAAAGTCAAGCTAGCCTGGGCCGAGCAGAGAGTAGAGGAGGGTCGGCTACACTATGCCCAGATGCCACAGATGAGGGCGTCGAATGGCGAATATGCCAATAAGGTGGAGGAGATGATGGCCACCAAGAGGCAACGCTCGACTGAGAGTGCCATTAAGGACACTCCAGCGAGCAAGCGGCAACGCGGGCCCAGGAGTGCAGCCCCTCCACCGAAAGCGGCCAAGAAGCCGAAAGCGAAGGTCAGCGAGGTGACCAAACGACACCTGATCGTGGCACTCATTGACCGCAGCGAAGAAAACGGCAAGATGTCAGCGGCACAGTGGAAGCTGGTGCACGCGCGTCTTGTCGACGCTCTCTTTGCACAGATGGAGGAAGACCCCGCGGCCCCAATGCCCACGTTCGATGGTGCTGGGTGGCTAAATGGGGTTAAGATCCTGAAGTGCAATGATGACCCAACCCTAAGGTGGCTGACGCGTACGGTCTGCCAACTGGAGGCGATGTGGGAGGGGGCCAAGCTGGAGGTTGTGGACCGGGAGCTTATCCCGTCCAAGCCTAAGGCGAAGGTACTCTTCCCCATCACAATCCAGGGGGACCGAGCGCTGAAGCTCCTTCAGCGGCAAAACGCGGACGTGCCAACGGCCGACTGGAGGATCCTACACATTGGTAGCCCACTACCCAACGAGGGGGGCCAGTGTGTGATCCTCCAAATAAACAAGGAAGCAGAGGATCTGCTATACCCCAAGTTCGGGAAGATGGCGTGGGGCATGGGTAGCGTCTACCTGCGCCTCAAAAAGCGCCACCCTGAGGACAAGGACGCGCATACCCTGCAGGCAGGCGAGGTGGAAAAGGACCTAGGTCTCGAGTCCATCGTGGAGGCCGCCCAGGGTCTTGCGCTTGAAGATGAAGAAGAGGAAGACGGTGACCTGACGCTGGTAGTCAACCCGTCAGGTGCAAGCGAGCCAGCCACCCATGCTGAGTGTGCTGCAGCTCAACTTGCATAAAAGCAAGGTAGCGTCGGCGGAGCTCCTCATCGCCATGGAGCAAGGGCTCGCCGACATAGCTCTAGTCCAGGAGCCCTGGATTGCGACAGGCAATTCAGTGGCCGGACTAAAGTCCTCAAATCATAACCTGTTCTACTCAACATCGGTAAGCAGGAGCAGAACCGTCGTACTCGTACGAAAGGGAATCCATGCTTACCTTATGTCTCATTACAGCACGGATGACCTGACGGTTGTGATGCTGGAAAGTGAGGAAAAGCGCCTTCTGGTGGCTTCCTGCTACATGGCTCACGACAGACCCGCACCACCCGACGAACTCAGGAGCCTGGTGACAGAAGCCGGCACCAAAAACTATCAACTCGTCATCGGAACGGACGCCAACGCCCACCATAATGTGTGGGGAAGCACCGACATCAATGACAGAGGTGAGTCACTCTTAGACTTTATACTAGCAACTAATCTATATATAGCAAACGTTGGGGAGGAGCACACCTTCGTAGGTCCGACCTCATCTAACGTGCTAGACCTAACACTTGCAATGGGAAACAGTACTACGGTATCTAGCTGGAGGGTCCTCGATAGACCATCCTTCTCAGACCATAAGTACATTCAGTTCAAGTGCGAATTCAAACACCTTTCGAAGACAACAGTCTATAGAAACCCCCGGAACACAAACTGGGCAAAGTTTAAAAAGACAGTTACTTCGAAGCTCGCGAATCCGGGCTCAGTGAAATCCGCGGAGGATATAGAGAAGTCCCTAAAGACCCTATCCAACGAGCTACTGAACGCCTACCATGCATCGTGCAAACCCTCGAGAACGAAGAGGAGGTCCAAGCCACTCTGGTGGAACCGAGATCTCTCTCTCCAAAGGAACAACCTCAAGGAATTCTTCAAGATCGCCAAACAAGCGAACGAGGAGATTGTCAATGAGGAATATAAAATCCTACTTAGGAGCTACAAGAAGGAAATACGTAAGGCACAAAGGAACTCGTGGAGAGTTCTGCTCCAACATCGAGAAAGTGCCCGAAACCGCCAGGCTTCGGAAGCTGCTTTCAAAGCAGCCCACAGTACAGAGCCAACTAAAACTAGACAACGGACAGTGGACAGAGGGCAGCAAAGAAGCCCTAACAGCACTAATGGAGGCGCACTTCCCTGGATGCACCGAGGTCACTGACGCCAAGGAGCATCAGGACCTAGCAACCGAGGAACAACACCCTCCAATAGGTCTGTTAACCACTAAGAGAATACACTGGGCCATAGACTCCTTCGCGGGCATAAAAGCACCAGGACTGGACGGGATATTCCCAGCCATGATGCAGTTGACCAAAGAGGTTATCACCCCATGGCTCCTCGCAATATACTCAGCATGCCTAAGTACGGGCTATATCCCCATCCAATGGAGAACCTCGAGAGTTGTCTTCCTCCCTAAGGCAGGAAAGTGCAGCCACGTGAGTCCCAAGGACTACAGACCGATAAGCCTTACCTCCTTTATACTAAAAACACTAGAAAAGCTGTTGGATTTCAGTGGAGACGGCACTACACTCGCTAGTAGCCACCATCGAGAGCGCCCTTCACAACAAAAAGTATGCTTTGGGAGCATTTGTGGACATCTCAGGAGCATTCAACAACGTGGCCACAACCGCAATAACAAGTCGCCTAGAAGCGAATAACATACACCCTGCAATCAACGTCTGTATCAAAAACCTCCTAAGTTGCAGACGGGTGCAATCGGAGTGGGGCACTGCTTCCATGGTAAAGGGGGCACACAGAGGCACACCTCAGGGTGGAGTCCTGTCGCCACTACTGTGGAATCTGGTGGTCGACGACCTCATCAAGAGATTTGAAAGGAAGGCCCCAAAGATAACGGCTTATGCAGATGACATAAGCATACTTATTACGGGTGTATGTCCATCGACCCTCAGCTCCTTAATGGAACGTACACTCAGGGAGATACGTGAGTGGGCGGAAGAGGTAGGACTCAGTATCAACGCGGACAAGACGGACCTCATCCTCTTTACCAAGAGGTACAAGGTACCGATATGGACACCCCCGAAAATTGACCAAACTAGGCTGACCCCAAAATCACAGGTGAAATACCTAGGCACAGTACTGGACAGCAAGCTGGCATGGAGGCCCAATGTAGTGGAAAGGGTGAAGAAGGCTACCATTGCGCTTTATGCATCCAAGAAGATGCTCAGCAGCACATGGGGCCTGTCACCTGCTCTAATGCACTGGATCTACATCTCGGTGGTGCGACCAACTCTGCTGTATGGAGCCTTAGTGTGGTGGCAGGCTACTGAAAAGAAGACATACCATAAGCTTATGGAGAAGACTCAGCGACAGGCTCTGCTCTGTATTACAGGGGCGCTGAGGTCAACCCCAACAAAAGCACTCGAAACCATACTCGGAATCGACCCCCTGGACATTCACGCTCGCCTGATTGCGGGAAAGGCAGCACAACGCCTCATAGCATCAGGAAATCTATCGCCACAAGGATACGGGCATAGTTCAATCGGCAGGGAAATGACCAGATCAACTGACTACATGACCCCCCAAACTTGCCTTGACGTCAAAACAACCACATCTCTGGGACCTGAAGACTGGAAGATTGGAAGGGACCAAACTGAGCACCTCAATATATACACAGACGGCTCCAAGATGGACGGAGGAGTAGGAGCGGGCCTATACTGCACAGACCCCGTGATAAGGCTGTCGTATAAGCTACCCGACCCATGCAGCATATTCCAGGCAGAAGTTTTTGCCATCGGGAAAGCAGCGGAGGTCGCTCTCCGCACAGAACGAACACACGATGCGGTCAACCTATTCGTTGACATCCAAGCGGCGATAAGATCCATGCAGTCGTCCGTGGTCAGTTCCAGAAGTGTCTTGGCGAGCAGGGAGGCATTAGACATCCTAAGCACGACAAAGACAGTGCGGATCTATTGGGTTCCCAGCCACCAGGGCATCGAAGGAAACGAAGCGGCGGACGTACTAGCTAAGGAAGGCGTCGGGCTGGAGAATAGGAGAACCGAGAACGTGCCTGTCTCCCTCAGAACGCTGCAAGGCGATCTAGAGAAGCAGGCTAGAGCACAGACTGATAGCAGGTGGAGGAGTACCACCACCTGCAGAACCTCGAAGATAATGTGCAAGGAGCGCAACGAGAAACTTAGCCACTACCTACTGCACCTACCACGAAAGGACTGCAGACTGATGGTGGGAATACTAACAGGTCACTGTCTGGCTGCTGCACATGCAGCAAAGCTAGGCATCACCAACAGAGACAGTTGCAGGAAATGTGAGGAACCTGGGGCTATCGAAACCCTGGAACATCTCATCTGCAACTGTCCGGCTCTCTCAAGGGCAAGGAGGAGATACCTGGGCGCCCCAGTGTTGGCATCACTGGAAGATGCCTCCAAAAGGACGCCTCAGGAATTGCTGGCCTATGCTAAAATCACCTCGATTCTCGGGGACTTTTTAAAACCACATTAACACTCCCGAGACGGTTCATACACCCCCCCATCCGGATAACTAAGGGCCATATTGGCCTATGCGCGGCCCCGCTGAGGGCCGTCCGGGTTAACCTAACCTAACCTAACCTGTCAACTTATCTCTGCTAACGAAATACGTCTCTCCACTGGCAGAAAACTTATCTCTGCTGACGAAATACATCTCTCCGCTTGCAGAAAACTTATCTCTTGCGGCGAGAAATTTTTATCCCCGGCCTGACAACTTATCTCTGCCAACGAAATACGTTTCTGCGGCGAGAAATTTTTATCCCCAGCCTGACAACTTATCTCTGCTAACGAAATACGTCTCTCCGCTGGCGGAAAACTTATTTCCGGTGGCGGGAAATATATATCCTCTGCCGGAGAACTTATCTCTGCTGACGAAATACGTCTCTACGCTGGCAGAAAACTTATCTCCGGCGCCGGAAATCTATATCCCCTGCCAGACAACTTATCTCTGCTTACGAAATACGTCTCTCCGCTGGCGGAAAACTTATATCCAGCGGCGAGAAATTTTTATCCCCGGCCTGACAACTTATCTCTGCTAACGAAATACGTCTCTCCGCTGGCGGAAAACTTATCTCTGCTGACGAAATACGTCTCTCCGCTTGTAGAAAACTAATCTCCGGTGCCGAGAAATCTATATCCGCTTGCGGACAACTTATTTCCGCTGACAGACAATTTATCTCCGCTGACGAACTACGATTCTCCACTGGCAGAAATCTTATCTCCGGCGGCGGGAAATTTATATCCCCTAACGGACAATTTATCCCCGCTGACGAATTACGTTTCTCCGCCGGCAGAAAACTGATCTCCGCTGGCATAAAATTTACCTCCGGCGGCGGGAAATCTATATCCCTTGCCGGACATCTTATCACGGCTGACAAAATACATCTCTCCGCTGGCGGAAAACTTATCTGCGGTGGCGGGAAATCTATATCCTCTGCCGGACAACTTATCTCTTCTGACGAAATACGTCTCTCTGCTTGCAGCAAACTTATCTCTGCTGACGAAATACGTCTCTCCGCTTGTAGAAAACTAATCTCCGGTGCCGAGAAATCTATATCCGCTTGCGGACAACTTATTTCCGCTGACAGACAATTTATCTCCGCTGACGAACTACGATTCTCCACTGGCAGAAATCTAATCTCCGGCGGCGGGAAATTTATATCCCCTGACGGACAATTTATCCCCGCCGACGAATTACGTTTCTCCGCCGGCAGAAAACTGATCTCCGCTGGCATAACATTTACCTCCGGCGGCGGGAAATCTATATCCCTTGCCGGTCATCTTATCACGGCTGACAAAATACATCTCTCCGCTGGCGGAAAACTTATCTGCGGTGGCGGGAAATCTATATCCTCTGCCGGACAACTTATCTCTGCTGACGAAATACGTCTCTCCGCTTGCAGCAAACTTATCTCTGCTGACGAAATACGTCTCTCCGCTTGTAAAAAACTAATCTCCGGTGCCGGGAAATCTATATCCACTGGCGGACAACTTATCTCCGCTGGCGGACAATTTATCTCCGCTGACGAACTACGATTCTCCACTGGCAGAAATCTTATCTCCGGCGGCGGGAAATTTATATCCCCTGACGGACAATTTATCCCCGCCGACGAATTACGTTTCTCCGCCGGCAGAAAACTGATCTCCGCTGGCATAACATTTACCTCCGGCGGCGGGAAATCTATATCCCTTGCCGGTCATCTTATCACGGCTGACAAAATACATCTCTCCGCTGGCGGAAAACTTATCTGCGGTGGCGGGAAATCTATATCCTCTGCCGGACAACTTATCTCTGCTGACGAAATACGTCTCTCCGCTTGCAGCAAACTTATCTCTGCTGACGAAATACGTCTCTCCGCTTGTAAAAAACTAATCTCCGGCGGCGAGAAATTTATATCCCCAGCCTGACAACTTATCTCTGCTAACGAAATTCGTCTCTCCGCCGGCGGAAAACTTATTTCCGGTGGCGGGAAATATATATCCCCTGCCGGACAACTTATCTCTGCTGACGAAATACGTCTCTACGCTGGCATAAAACTTATCTTCGGCGCCGGATATCTATATCCCCTGCCAGACAACTTATCTCTGCTTACGAAATACGTCTCTCTGCTGCCGGAAAACTTATTTCCGGTGCCGAGAAATCTATATCCTCTGCCGGACAACTTATCTCTGCTGACGAAATACGTCTCTCCGCTTGCAGCAAACTTTATCCCCGCTGACGAACTACGTTTCTCCGCCTGCAGAAAACTTATCTCCGCTGGCAGAACATTTACCTCCGACGGCGGGAAATTTATATCCCCTGCCGGACATCTTATCTCGGCTGACAAAATACATATCTCCGCTGGCTGAAAACTTATCTGCGATGGCGGGAAATTTATATCCGCTGGCGGAAAACTTTTCTCCGCTGACAGACATCATATCTCCGCTGGCGGATAATTTATTTCCGCTGACGAGCTACGTTTCTCCGCCGGCAAGTAACAGATCTCCACTGGCAGAACATTTACCTCCGGCGGCGGGAAATCTATGTAGGGTTGGCAGCCTTTTAATGAGTATCGATCTATCGCTAGGGATAGTCAAGGCACTAACCATACATACCATGCGGGTCTGGCCATGCGTGTGAGAACATTACAGCTATGTTCTGGACCCGAGTAAACAACAACACAGCTATGCGCGTAAAAATAGTTACTTAGGCGGTGTACTACAATCATGAGCGTGTAAATAGGTCAATCGCAATATACATGTAAAAACTACGAGGCTCATTTCTCACCATACCGGCCCCCCTGAACGACTGTTCAGAACAAGGGAAGCACAGCAAGTTTGGTAATAGGCCTCTTGTACACTCCTCGGGCGGTTTTGACGGTGACCACTCGAACTCTCTCGTCTTGGCCAGGATGAACTTCGGTGATTCGCCCAAGCAGCCACTTGATAGGCGGTTGATTTGGCTCCTTCAGTACCACAAGAGTGTCCACGGTTATGTCGTTGGACTCCTGCTGCCATTTCGTGCGAGGTTGCAAGGAAGTAAGGTATTCCAGATTCCAACGTTTCCAGAATCCTTGAACCTTGGCTTGCAGTTGTCTCCAACGCTGCAGTCTGTTAATGTTGACGTCTAACAAGGACGGCTCCGGCACCGACATGTGAGGTTGACCTGTAAGAAAATGAGCGGGGGTAAGGGGATCCAAGCTGTGATCGCTGGGCGCGCACAGTGGGCGAGAGTTGAGTAACCCTTCAATCTGAGTTAAAATTGTTGAATATTCCTCGAAGGTTAACGCACTGCTACCAATTACTCGGCGAAGGTGGAGTTTGATAGATCGTACGCCTGTTTCCCAAAGACCTCCAAAGTGCCGGGCAGATGGCGGAATGAAGTGCCAGTTGATGTCCTGACTCGTCAGAAAATTAGCAATTTCCTCGTCTTGACTTTGAGATACAGCTATCCGTTGCATCTCCGTTAGCTCCTTTCTGGCTCCATGGAATGTTGTGCCATTGTCCGAGTACAAGTCGGATATAGGGCCACGTCGAGACCAAAAACGTTTGAAAGCGGCGATAAATGTAGGAGTCGTCAAATCACTGACGAGCTCGATATGAATTGCTTTGGTGGACAGACAAACAAAGATGGCAAACCAAGCTTTGCCAAACTTCGGTGTCCGACCTGCTGATGTCTTGATGGTAGCTGGTCCAGCGTAATCCAATCCAGAATGTAGAAAGCAGCGGGTGGGCTGAACGCGAACGGCGGGAAGATCAGCCATGAGCTGTGTACTCGTTCCTTTGCGCTGGAGGAAGCATATCTTGCAGTTGAATACAATTTTGCGGACTATGTTACGGGCTCCCAGGATCCAATACTTCTGTCTCAACGTGTGAAACATAAACTCGACTCCAGCGTGTAACGATGTGACGTGCTGGTGTCTAGCTATTAAAACAGCGACTGGTGATTCCTTTGGAAGAAGTATGGGATGTTTTGCGTCATAGGTTGTCATCGAGTTTCCAATGCGTCCTCCTACGCGCAGAATTCCTTGGTCGTCAACAAATGGAGTGTAAAGAATCAACTTGGATTTTTGAGAAAGGGCTTGTCCAGTGCTCAGCTGTCTGTACTCCACTTGGAAGAACTCCATCTGGACATGTTTGATTACCCTAGAGCGGACATATTGAAGCTCCCATGACGATAAAAATGATGACAGGCGGTCCTTGCAACGAAGACGATGTACGAACCGAAAGCAATAGCTAAGTGTCCGCAAGAGATGTGACCAGGAGGACGCTTTGTTGATCATACAGTTAAGATCATTTCCTTCATTGGAAATGTGTAGATTAACTTGGGGCTTGACCGTTACTTCCATCCGCTCAGCGTCCTCAGTCGACAGTGCGAACTTGGCCTTAGCAGGTGGCCAATTGCGATGTGATTGGGAAAGCCACGGTGGTCCATTCCACCACAGTTGATGTTCCACCAGATCCTTTGGTAGAAGTCCGCGTGATGCACAGTCCGCGGGATTGTCCTCAGTGCGAATGTGGGCAGCTACGTGGCAGCAGCTACGTGGGCAAGCTTCTAGAATCTCAGCCGTGCGATTACAAACATAAGTGTTCCAAGTCCGTGGGGGTGATGAGAGCCAATGTAGTACAATTTCGGAGTCTGACCAACACGAAGTATCGAGCCGTGGGATGGAGATAGGTTTGATGGGTGCCACCCGGGTTTTTGCGGCGATCAGTGTTACAGCGTAATCATTATTGACTCTCACGCGACTGTAGATAACAGCGGCGTATGCATGAGATGACGCATCGGCGAATCCATGCAGCTCCGTTGCTTGAAGTGGCGAGGATAGGTAGCGGGGTATGCGACAGCTTTCCAGTAAATGAACTTCGGCTGCAAACTGTTGCCACCGTGCGCATAGCTGCGCGAGTAGTGGTTCGTTCCAGTCGACCGAGCTCAGCCAACTATAAATGTCCTGTGGCAGTGTGGACCCCATCGGAGGGGCAGATTCCTTGAACGGGTATTGGACGATGTACACGCCATCGTTTCTGCGGGCGTGCGTATGAACGAAGTGTTGCTCAGCGGGATCACTAGCATCAATGGTAGCGTCACTTGGTTGAACTCGTTCCATGTCCATGAACGATCGAACCAAAGTGTCCAGATCCTCGTGCGCGTGATGTGCTAGTGCGTGGTTGTGAGCATCACTACTGAGATGGTAGCTGCCTGTAATGACCCAACCAAAATTAGTATGAAGTGCAATAGGATATTCAGAACCAAACTCTTTGCGTTGTCCAGTGTACAAGTTCCAAAGCTGATCAGCTCCTAAGATCACGTCGATTTCGCCTGGTTTACCAAATGTAGGGTCCGCTAAGGGTAGATCACGAATCCTTTTCCACATCGGTGTGTTAGACTCGATCCTCTGGGCTGGAATCGAGGAGGTTAAAGTGTTCATAATCAGACCTGTTACCACCACTGAGGCCGAGCTTGTGCGGGAGAGCAGCGTGAATGTGGCGCGACCTCTAGTAACCCCAGCAGGATTTGCGCCTAGACCAACCACTGGTATACGAGCGTGGGTGTGCGGCAAACCAATTCGTTGAATAAATGATTCGGCGACCATCGTTATAGTCGAACCAGTATCCAACAGTATCCTGCAGGTGGTCTCGTTGCCCCAGGAGTCGACTATAGTGGCCAAAATCGTTGGCAATATGGCCTGACTCTTGGCCACGAATTTCCTCTCCAATGTATGATGGCTGACCACGGCAGGATCAGCGTCAGCAGGGAAACTGGACGAGCGGAAGGGTGAGTCAGCGGAGTTGTTGACATCAGCGGAAGCCGTGACAGAGCGTATGTCCTCTGGATGAACAAGAGTGTGGTGCCTCAGCTTACACAGACGGCACGTGTTTGTGGAATTACACTTCTTGACTTGATGAGATCGGCTTAGACAATTGAAACACAAATGACCATCCCTTGCGAACTTGCGGCGGTCCACAACATCCAGAGCCTTGAATTGAGTGCACGCATAAAGACTGTGTTGCTCGTGACAATATACACAATCACGAGCAGACGTATTTGGCACGTCCACATGATGAGAAATTGCACGACGTTTATTCAGCACCGTGTGTGTATCCTGGATTAGCTTTGGATCTTGACAAGACTCAAGTGCATCGCAACGGGCGAAGACAAAGCCGAACAGGTCATTTATGGTCACATTTTCCTTGCACGATTCACTGGAGGTGGCCCACGCTTCCTTGCATTCCGGGTCTAACTTTGAGAGCAAGATATGGATTAGCCACACATCGCGGCTGTCGCAGCTCAGCGCATGTAGACCACGTATACTTTCGTCAGCGGTGTCGACTATCTTACGCAACTCGGCGATGTTTGAACCCTTTGCGGTTGGCAACGAAAGAAAGTTTTGAATGAACGAACGAGCAATCAGTGACTTCTTGTTGTAGCGATTTTCGAGCCTCTCCTATGCGTCCTGGTAATTGGCATCCGATACGGGAATATGTTTTATCAGAGACAACGCTTCACCATCCAGATAGGATTTCAAATAATGAAACTTTTGGCACTTGGACAGACTACTCTTCTTGTCGACTGAGCCTAAGAACAAGTCACTAAACTGACACCAATCCTCGTATCTGCCCGAAAACGTCGGAATGCGTATTTTCTCGAACTGCAGCTCTGTGGTTCCCGATGAGTCCCGAATCCTCTCCAGAAGTTGAGTTTGTCCCTCAAATAAGCGTTCCACAGTGGTCGATAGCAGTAGATTTGAGTTGTCGTGCTCATTCTCGTGACTGCTCCGGTCACGTATGGCTTCAGTGAAGATACTATGCGCACTAAAGAACCTTTTCTCATATTCGGGGATGTCCAAATCCGGATCCACGTATTCCTCTTCATCATTATATTGGACCAGCTCTTCAGACAGCTCCATAAAGCGGTTGAAAGTTGCAACAAGTCGGTCCAACTTGTGCTCTAATGTTTGCACAGAAGTACATGACTGTACAAACTCTTGAGCCTCCGCAGCCACGCGAGTTAATTGGGATTTGCAGGCCCCACGTTGCTGAATTAGACGATGCACTAGGGCCTTCATGGCAAACAGCGGGTAACGGTATCACTCAATATGTATACATATGTATAAATAAACTCAAACGCGGAGATCCGGCTCGAAGGACCAAAATTTGTTATGGTTATGAATTAGTGGACTGTATAATCGTTTATATCTTGAGCTTATTTATTATTTATTGATTATTTAATATTGGTGGTTATAGTACAATTATATTACAAGAATAGCGGGGGGTTCGATTCTGCGGCGGTACAAACTATGCGTGCGGGCGGCTTCGTCTCGAAGTTTCTACTGCATCAACTCCGCGAAAAGAAGTCGAGCAAAAGGGAATTGAAAGATCACGCGATAAGACTCGACGCGACGGTTTCAATGCAAAACAACGGAACGCATCGCTGTGTGCGTGTGCAGCTGCGGGTCTGGCCATGCGTGTGAGAACATTACAGCTATGTTCTGGACCCGAGTAAACAACAACACAGCTATGCGCGTAAAAATAGTTACTTAGGCGGTGTACTACAATCATGAGCGTGTAAATAGGTCAATCGCAATATACATGTAAAAACTACGAGGCTCATTTCTCACCACTGCTTAAGATAAGGAAATAAATGTGTAATTATGTTATTGTAATATTTTATATTTTGTGGTATAAATCAAACAAATAACCGCTTTTATTTTGTTTCCCGCGCCCTAGTGTACCATACCCCCACCCCCTGCTCATTCTTCATTTATGTTGTGGCGGTAGGTCAGTCCATCAAAAGACCCGAAACAAGAACCAAACTCAAATTTCAGTTCTAGCGGCCAGCAATACTAAACACACACACGCAAAGTACGTGAGAATGCATGTGCACCCATACACTAAAACATGCTGGTGGCAAAACAGATCAGACCTGAGAGAGTTCAAAAAATCTGAAAAAACATACAATCACATATTTTTGTCGAAACATATTGCGTGTGTACTAACACATGCAAAGATGTTCTCTCTGCGCTCTCTCTCTCATGATGACGTCACTCTGGGGTACGGATAGCGCAAGACGGTGTGTGACACTTTCGTTGTATGAACTGGCACATCTATGTATATACTGTATGGTTAGTGGTCAAGGGTAGAGGAAGATATATCGATAGTAAGTAAGAGTTCGACTGCAGAAGCGAGCAGACGTGCGAAAAGAACTATGCTAAGAAACCTATTTGTAACCATTTATTAAAATAAATATAATACAACGACGTGTGGCGTATATTTGATGGAGTTTCTGGAGCGGATTCTTACTCACTTGTAGGGAGCCCACCAAGGATCCCTACAATTTGGGGGCTCGTCCGGGATAGAACCACAAGTGAATGTGTATTCGTGTACAAGTTGCCAATACCATCAAGTTTTGCGCAACATTGTGAAATTACGACGAACGAAGCAACGAAGATCAGACGAAAGCAGATGCCGAGAAGCGGCTGTGAGAAACGAAAATAAAGAGGAAAGAGGACGCAAAACGACTCCATTCGTTTTCGTCAAGGTTCAGAGAGCAGAGGTAGCTAACGACGAAGAGCTACAAAGCTACAAAACGACGAAGAGCTACAGAGCTACAAAACGACGAGGCTTCAAAACGACGAGGCTACAAAACGACGCAGACCCGAAAACGACGAGGAAAGAGGACGCAAAACGACACTATTCGTTTTCGTCAGAAGAGCACGGCAAACGGGAAAGAGTGAAAAGCCAACGACGAAAGTACGGAGCAAAGAGGACTGAAGAGACGTTCAGATTGCGAACGTGCTGAAAAGAGGAAAGCAGAAACGACGAAACAACAACAGTGGTACTTCGCACGGCCACGTGCGGCTTGTATACCCTGCGAACGACAACGACGTGAAGAAGACAGAGAAGAAGAACGCATCGTTTATCTGCGTGTATTGGAAAAGACGATTCTCACACCTGATGTCTGTATACGCAAGTATTGAATATACAGAATAGATTTAGGGTGTTGCAAATTTTAAGAAGCGGATTTAACGTAAACTATATTTTAGCTAATTGTAATATGCAACGCGAAGAAATCTTAGACCTAACCGTAGCAGAGTTGAAGGAAAAGTTGAAAGAGCTACATCTGCAGCATTCAGGTGTTAAATCAGTTTTACGGGAGAGACTATATTCGTATTTTAGACTAGATCAAGACGAAAACGAAGAATCTGTATACGAAGAAACGATCAATATAACTGGGGACGAACAGACAGAAGACGCGCCAATTTTAAATTCGGTAGGAGAAGCAGCAGTTGGTAGTTCAGTAAACATGGCGTTCACATTAAGAGACATCGAAGAATCCCTTTCAGCATTTACGGGCAATGGTTCTCCGGATGTTGATAACTGGCTACGTGATTTTGAACTTAATGCCTTAACAGTGAATTGGAATGATTTGCAAAAGTTTATATATGGCAGGACATTAGTGAAAGGTGCAGCGAAATTATTTTTGAGCAGTCAATCAGGCATTAATGATTGGAATTCTCTGAAGGAAGCACTAAAAAGTGAATTTAGTGAGAAGTTAACGGCAAAGCAAGTTCATAAGCTATTAGAAAATAGAAAGAAGACCCATAAAGAGACTTTAATTGAATATTTTTATAGCATGTGTACCTTGGCAAGTCAATCCCAGCTAGATGAAGAAAGTATTATTGAATATATTATTGAGGGCATTCCAGACTCCAAGCAAAACAAAAGCTGTCTGTACCAAGCAAACAATTTTAAAGATTTTCGTGAGCAAATTAAGATTTATGAAAAGATCAGTGCAAATCAAGGAAGTACGCTAAAGGCAAACCCAAAGTTTGAGAATAGTTCGGTAAAAATCAAGGATGATAGGCGTTGTTTCAAATGTGGAGGTAGTAATCATAATGCAAAGTATTGCAAGGAAAGTGCCGTCAAATGTTTTAATTGCAATCAACTAGGTCACAAGGCAAATCAATGCGAGGCAAAAGGTTCACGAATGGCAACAGAGAAGAAAATTTCAAATGTCCAGCAATTTTCTCAGACCAGTTTTAATCGGGCTTTTAAGAATGTTGAAATCGGTAATGAAGATATCACTGCATTGTTTGATTCTGGCAGCGATATTTGTACCATGAGCGAGAAAGTCTACAGAAAGATTTTCCCAGTTGCGTTGAAAAACGATATAAAAGAATTGATCGGAATAGGAGGCAAGAAAATATATACGTTGGGTTCACTTAATGTTGTTACTAAGTTGGATGACGTTCCTTTGGAAATGTGTTTCCATGTAGTCCGTGACGATGATACCCTGTACGAAGGTGTAATTGGAAGTGATGTTCTTGATTTTGTCAGTGCAAGCATAGGGAAGAAAGGAGTTTTCTTTCATTCAATAAATGACATCCGTCAAGGGGAGGTTGAAGTTCCACCGGAAAAGGAGTATGTTAGCAGTAGTTTCACTAAAGGAAGCCGCAATCTAGAGTTCATTAAATATAGTGATACTCAAGTGAGCAGGCCTCCGGATTCAGGGAGCGCAATTGATGAATTGGAAAAGACGTTCCATCAGATACTGTCGAGCAATATTATTGAAGAGTTTTCACGAGGAATAGACCTGTCGCATTTGAACCGTGAGGTGAGGTCAATAATAGCAGGATTGGTAGAAAATTATAAGCCCGTAAAACCAGAAAACAGCCCTGTTGAAATGAAGATAATATTGTCAGATGAAGTACCGGTCCGTCAAAGACCTAGACGCCTACCTTACGTGGACAATGAGAAAGTCGATAAGCAGGTCAGGGATTGGTTAAAGGAGGGAATAATTCGCCATAGTGTTTCTGAATACTCGTCCCCTGTAGTGCTTGTCGCCAAGAAGGATGGCTCAAAAAGACTTTGTTGTGATTATAAAAAACTTAATGAAAAGATAATTCGTGACAATTTTCCAATGGCGTTAATCGACGATGTTTTACTCAAGCTTCAGGATGGACGTGTTTTCACTACGTTGGACTTGTGTAATTGGTTTTTTCACGTGCCAGTACATGAGGATTCTCGTAAATATACCTCTTTTGTCACACAGAGTGGACAGTATGAATTTAATTATGTACCATTTGGGATGACTAACTCCCCTCCAGTATTTATGAGGTACATATATGCTGTTTTCAGACCATTGATAGATGACGGTATTTTGATTTTGTATATGGACGATATTATTATTCCATCAAAGGATGTGCAAGAAGGACTTGAAAAATTAAAGAAGGTGTTGAGTATCGCAGAGATTTCAGGATTACGCATAAAATGGGAGAAAGATAAAAATTATTACTGACTGTAATGCTTTTGCGTTAACGATGAGGAAACAAGATGTTCCAGTTAAGGTATCTCGTTGGGCCATTTTTCTTCAGGACTTCGATTATGAAATTGAGCATCGTTCAGGGACAAAGATGAAACACGTCGATGCATTGAGTAGAGTGCATTGTTTGTTGTTGGAAGATTCACTGAGACATCGAATAAAGCAGGCTCAACGTCAGGATATTTGGATATCAGCAATTTGTAAGGTGCTAGAGTCGGGTTCTTACGACGATTTTTATTTGAAGTATGACATTTTGCACAAGGATCCAGTTAAAGAGTTGATCGTAATACCATCTGGGATGGAAAGCGAAATCATAATGATTGCTCATCGTCAGGGTCATTTTGGTGTCAAAAGAACTATCGATTTAGTGCAGCGCGAATACTTTATTCCAGAGTTGTTAGGAAAAGTGGATAGGATTGTTAAGTCGTGTGTGGAGTGCATTGTGAGCGACGCAAAATGTGGAAAGAAAGAAGGGTATTTGAATGTAATTGACAAATCTGATGAGCCTTTGCAAACGTATCATATTGACCATATTGGACCGATGGAGTTGACTAAGAAACAGTATAACCACGTCCTAGTAGTTGTCGACGCTTTTTCTAAATTTGTCTGGCTTTATCCAACAAAGAGTACAGGCGCTGATGATGTGGTTGATAGGTTGCAGAAACAGGGCGAAGTTTTTGGAAACCCGAAGCGTGTGATCACGGATAGAGGCACTGCATTTACTGCTAATGTTTTCGAGGAATATTGTAAGGAACAGGATATCCAACATTTGCTGATAGCGACAGGAGTGCCGCGTGGTAATGGACAGGTAGAGCGAATTAATAAGGTCGTTACTACTATGTTAACAAAGCTTTGCGCAGAAGATCCGAAAGCCTGGTACAAGCATGTTGGTAGGGTACAATCGTTTATAAACTCCACTCCACCGAGAAGTACCAAGATATCCCCATTTAAGATTTTGACAGGCATAAAAATGAGGACAAAGTATGACAGTGACTTAGAAAAGCTTGTAGAGGAAGAGTATATTTTAGAGCTGCAGCAGGAGAAAGAAGAAATTCGCAAGATAGCCAGAGATAATATAGTGCAGATACAAAATGAAAATTGCAAGTCGTTCAACAAGTCCCGGAAACCAGAAAAAGAGTACCAAGTTAATGATATGGTAGCTATTAAGCGTACCCAATTTGGAACCGGATTGAAGCTAAAGGGAAGATTCTTGGGTCCTTATATTGTGACGCGTAAACTAAGACATGGACGGTACATTGTTGAGAAAGTGGGTGATGGTGAAGGTCCTTTGAAGACCAATACGGTGGCAGAGTATATGAAGATGTGGTCTCAATCATTCGGGTCGAATGATGAGTCAGGACGGCCGAATGTAGGGTTGGCAGCCCTTTAATGAGTATCGATCTATCGCTAGGGATAGTCAAGGGTAGAGGAAGATATATCGATAGTAAGTAAGAGTTCGACTGCAGAAGCGAGCAGACGTGCGAAAAGAACTATGCTAAGAAACCTATTTATAACCATTTATTAAAATAAATATAATACAACGACGTGTGGCGTATATTTGATGGAGTTTCTGGAGCGGATTCTTACTCACTTGTAGGGAGCCCACCAAGGATCCCTACATCTATATCCTCTGCCGGACAACTTATCTCTGCTGACGAAATACGTCTCTCCGCTTGCAGCAAACTTATCTCTGCTGACGAAATACGTCTCTCCGCTTGCAGAAAACTTATCTCCGGCGGCGAGAAATTTATATCCCCGGCCTGTCAACTTATCTCTGCTAACGAAATACGTCTCTCCACAGGCAGAAAACTTATCTCTGCTGACGAAATACATCTCTCCGCTTGCAGAAAACTTATCTCCTGCGGCGAGAAATTTTTATCCCCGGCCTGACAACTTATCTCTGCCAACGAAATACATCTCTCCACTGGCAGAAAACGTATCTCTGCTGACGAAATACGTCTCTCCGCTTGCAGAAATCTTATCTCCTGCGGCGAGAAATTTTTATCCCCAGCCTGACAACTTATCTCTGCTAACGAAATACGTCTCTCCGCTGGCGGAAAACTTATTTCCTGTGGCGGGAAATATATATCCTCTGCCGGACAACTTATCTCTGCTGACGAAATACGTCTCTCCGCTTGCAGCAAACTTATCTCTGCTGACGAAATACTTCTTTCCGCTTGTAGAAAACTTATCTCCGGCGGCGAGAAATTTATATCCCCGGCCTGACAACTTATCTCTGCTTACGAAATACGTATATATCCTTTGCCGGACAACTTATCTCTGCTGACGAAATACGTCTCTCCGCTAGCAGAAAACTTATCTCTGCTGACGAAATACGTCTCTCCGCTAGCAGAAAACTTATCTCTGCTGACAAAATACGTCTCTCCGCTTGCAGAAAACTTATCTCCGGCGGCGAGAAATTTATATCCCCGGCCTGTCAACTTATCTCTGCTAACGATATACGTCTCTCCACAGGCAGAAAACTTATCTCTGCTGACGAAATACATCTCTCCGCTTGCAGAAAACTTATCTACTGCGGCGAGAAATTTTTATCCCCAGCCTGACAACTTATCTCTGCTAACGAAATACGTCTCTCCGCTGGCGGAAAACTTATTTCCTGTGGCGGTAAATATATATCCTCTGCCGGACAACTTATCTCTGCTGACGAAATACGTCTCTCCGCTTGCAGCAAACTTATCTCTGCTGACGAAATACTTCTCTCCGCTTGTAGAAAACTTATCTCCGGCGGCGAGAAATTTATATCCCCGGCCTGACAACTTATCTCTGCTAACGAAATACGTCTCTCCGCTTGCAGAAAACTTATCTCCTGCGGCGAGAAATTTTTATCTCCGGCCTGACAACTTATCTCTGCTAACGTCTCTGCGCTGGCGGAAAACTTATTTCCGGTGGCGGGAAATATATATCCCCTGCCGGACAACTTATCTCTGCTGACGAAATACGTCTCTACGCTGGCAGAAAACTTATCTCCGGCGGCGGGAAATATATCCGCTGGCGGAAAACTTTTCTCCGCTGACAGACATTTTATCTCCGCTGACGAGCTACGTTTCTCCGCCGGCAGAAAACTGATATCCGCTGGCAGAACATTTACCTCCGGCGGCGGGAAATATATATCCCCTGCCGGACAACTTATCTCTGCTTACGAAATACGTCTCTCCGGTGGCGGAAAACTTATTTCCGGTACTGGGAAATCTATATCCGCTGGCGGACAATTTATCCCCGCTGACGAATTACGTTTCTCCGCCGGCAGAAAACTAATCTCCGCTGGCAGAACATTTACCTCCGGCGGGAAATCTATATCCCCTGCCGGACAACTTATCTCTGCTGATGAAATACGTCTCTACGCTGGCAGAAAACTTATCTCCGGCGCCGGAAATCTATATCCCCTGCCAGACAACTTATCTCTGCTTACGAAATACGTATCTCCGCTGGCGGAAAACTTATTTCTGCTGACGAAATACGTCCGCTTGCAGAAAACTTATCTCCGGCGGTGAGAAATTTTTATCCCCGGCCTGACAACTTATCTCTGCTAACGAAATACGTCTCTCCGCTGGGGGAAAACTTATTTCCGGTGGCGGGAAATATATATTCCCTGCCGGACAACTTATCTCTGCTGACGCAATACGTCTCTACGCTGGCAGAAAACTTATTTCCGGTGCCGGGAAATCTATATCCGCTGGTGGACAACTTATCTCCGCTGGCGGACAATTTATCTCCGCTGACGAACTACGATTCTCCACTGGAAGAAATCTTATCTCCGGCGGCGGGAAATTTATATCCCCTGACGGACAATTTATCCCCGCTGACGAATTACGTTTCTCCGCCGGCAGAAAACTGATCTCCGCTGGCATAACATTTACCTCCGGCGGCGGGAAATCTATACCCCTTGCCGGACATCTTATCACGGCTGACAAAATACATCTCTCCGCTGGCGGAAAACTTATCTGCGGTGGCGGGAAATCTATATCCTCTGCCGGACAACTTATCTCTGCTGACGAAATACGTCTCTCCGCTTGCAGAAAACTTATCTCCTGCGGCGAGAAATTTTTATCTCCGGCCTGACAACTTATCTCTGCTAAAGAAATACGTCTCTCCGCTGGCGGAAAACTTATTTCCGGTGCCGGGAAATCTATATCCACTGCCGGACAAGTTATCTCTGCAGACGAAATACGTCTCTCCGCTTGCAGCTAACTTATCTCTGCTGACGAAATACGTCTCTCCTCTTGCAGAAAACTTATCTCCGGCGGCGAGAAATTTATATCCCCGGCCTGTCAACTTATCTCTGCTAACGAAATACGTCTCTCCACTGGCAGAAAACTTATCTCTGCTGTCGAAATACATCTCTCCGCTTGCAGAAAACTTATCTCCTGTGGCGAGAAATTTTTATCCCCGGCCTGACAACTTATCTCTGCCAACGAAATACGTCTCTCCACTGGCAGAAAACGTATCTCTGCTGACGAAATACTGTTAAAGTTATTTTATTTGTAAGACAGCAGAATATCAGTATACAGAATTATGTGTGCTTCCGAGTAACAAACGCAAGAGAGAGACACCGAAAAAGGGAACCTCGATATACAGAACATCGATATGAGAACATCGATATGCAGCAGGGCACATGCGCAGTGTTGTTACAGATCAATATCTAATTATCGTGGCGGTCACTTTGAACACTCCTCCTCAACACAACGCATGTTTACAAACTTTAAATATACTTAACTAATATTCAATAACATGTCAAGCACTTATAAACGATCTTTTAAACCAAATGCGAATACAAATTTATGGTGCTTAACCTTGGCTAAGTTCTTTGTGAGGACATCTGCTATCATCTCATCGGTTGGCAGATATGCAATGTTGACTTCACCTCTCTTGAGAACCTCTCGAATATGATGTATCTTGACGTCGATGTGCTTTGTACGTGCATGAAACATGGGGTTTCTAGCAAGCTGCTGTGCTCCAATGTTGTCGCCGTACATCTGAATAGCTGACTCCTTGGATATCAGCTTTAAGTCAATCAGTAGGCTGCGAAAGTATATCGCCTCTTTTGCTGCAGATGATAAGGCTATGTACTCTGCCTCCGTGGAACTGAGGGCAACCGTCGATTGCTTTCTTGACTCCCAAGAAACCGCTCCTCCTGCCAACATGCATACATAGCCAGTGAATGACTTTCGGTTCGTCATATCACTTGCCCAATCTGCATCAACAAAACACTCAATTGCCTTTCCTTGCTTTGTGTAGCATATCTCCCAGTCGATAGTTTTTGCCAAATATCGAAGGATATGCTTGGCTGCCGCTTCATGCTCGGAATGAGGATCCTTGTTACGTTGTGCTAATTTGTTCACCGAATGCGCAATGTCTGGACGAGTTATAACAGCAAGATAAGATAACTCTCCAATTAGCTTTTGGAACGATGTGATGTCGACCCTGCGGCAATCCTCTTTGTTGCATGCCACCTGGTAACCAGCTTCAAGAGGCGTGGACGTCTGTCGACAATCTTTCAAATTGTACTGTTCGAGCAACTCTCTAATATATTTCCGTTGGCTGATTGAAATCGCACCCGTACTGCCTTCACGTTTCACCTCAATACCTAAAAAGTATTGCATAGGCCCGATGTCAACCACATCAAATTCTGCTGCGATCTTTATCTTGATATCAGATATATCATCTAGGTCCTTACACGCCAAAATAATGTCATCTACGTAGACAGCTATTAGACACATATTTTTACCTGGCTTACGATACAGACAGGGTTCGTTGACAGTCGGTATAAAACCAATGCGTCTCAGCGTTGCATCCAACATAGAGTTCCACACTCTTCCTGATTGTTTTAGGCCATATATACTTTTGTGAAGCCTCAAAACGTGATTTGGGTGAACTTCGCTGATGAAGCCCTCAGGTTGTCTCATAAAAACCTCATCTTCCAATTCACCGTTGAGATACGCCGTGACAACATCCATTTGATGTAGGTGGAGACCATGTTCGACTGCAAGTGCAATTATCAACCTGATAGTTGCGTGGCGTACAACTGGTGCAAATGTTTCCTTGTAGTCGATCCCGTAGCGTTGGCTACAACCTTTCGCCACCAGACGTGATTTGAGCCTGTTCACGCTTCCATCCGGATTGGACTTAACTGCGTAAACCCATCTGCATCCAATGGACTTTTTCCCGCTAGGCAATTTAGTAAGCGACCACGTGCCGTTCTTCACGAGAGATTCGTACTCGTCCTTCATTGATGCTTTCCATATCTCGCCTTCAGTAGACCGTTCAGCTTGTGCGTAGTTTTGTGGAACTTGTACGTCTGCTGCCAGTATCGCATTGAGCATATGATACTGCTTCCTTGGTCGTCCTGGTTTGCCCGTCCGTACTATGGTTGGGCGTCCTGGTCCTCTTATTGGTTCTGGAATTACAAGAATGTCATTACTAGACCTAATCTCCTCCTGATTTTCTGGCTCATTTTCTGGATCTTTAAATTGCTCGCTATCCATTTCGGGTTCAGCGTTCTGGTTTTGTTGAACCTCAATTGATGCTATGTCATTGGAACATGATGCATCTAGTTTGCCCCCTTCAGGTTCTACAAAAATGACATCCCTACTCTCTACGAGTTTCCTGGTTTCTTTACTGACCAAACGGTATGCTTTGGCCGTATCCGAGTAGCCCACCATTATATACTCTAAGCCTTTCTGTGCGAACTTTGATTTCTTTGTTTTATCTAGAGCTATCGCTACTGAGCCAAAAACTCTTAAATGCGATACCACTGGCTTTCGACCTGTCCATATTTCAAAAGGTGTCACCCCGCTCAAGCAGCTGCTTGCCACTCTATTTCGCAAATACGTGGCAGTTCGAATCGCTTCTGCCCAATAGCATTCACTCAACCCAGCATGCAGCAGCATACTTCTTGCCATTTCTACCAATGTTCTGTTGGCCCTTTCTGCAACTCCGTTTTGTTGAGGTGTATATGGCACTGTTAAGTTTCGCTTTATTCCATTTTGGTTTAGGTAATTGTCAAAAACGTTTGATATGTTTTCTCGGCCATTGTCGCTTCGTAAAACCTTGACTTTTCTCCCAGTTTGGCACTCAACTTGACTTTTAAATTCTTTAAAAGCCTCGAAAACCTGATCTTTGGTTTTTAGGAAACTTACTGATACATATCTTGAACAATCATCAATAAATGTGGCGAAATATCGATTGCCTCCCATTGACTGCTTTTGCATTGGACCGCATACATCAGTATGTATTAAGTCTAGAACGCCCTTTGACCTATTTGTGCTCGATTGAAATGGTTGCACGCAAATTTTACTTTTTGCGCATGTTGCACACACTTGTTTTGGCTTGTATATGCCCTTGAGACCTATTACCATCTCCTTGTTAACCATTTCCTTTAATGCGTCAAAATGTACATGTCCGAACCTATTGTGCCATTTGAATGCATCTGCCTCAACATTTACAATGTTCATACACTTTTCCTGATTGTCCTGAACCATAAACAATCCATTTTCCAGATGTGCCTTTATAACTATTTTTCCGTTTTCAAAAATCATCGCTTGATTTTTCTCAAACACAACTTTTTTTCCATGTTTTAATAGTTTTGTGACCGATATAAAATTGTACTGCAAATCTGGTACCAAGATAACATTTTCCATCGTAACGGATCTATCACCGAACTTTACTTGAACAGTTCCATGCCCTTCAGCAATAAGTGATTTACCGCCGGCTAAAAATACTTTTTGATTATCTTCCGTGAACGACACAAAGCGTTCCTTGTCACAACATAGATGCGCCGTTGCGCCACTGTCTATGCACCATGCATTTAACATCTGGTCATTCGGCTTTGCTAAACTTAGGATTGGTACATATTTTTCTGGTTCCACTTTGTCATATTCGGTTACGCAAAGCATTGTACCCAATCTTTCCCCGCTTTTACTGTTTGCGCCCTTGTTGTTTGCTCCTTCCTGCTTGCTTTTAGCACGGCATTCCGATTTAAAATGGCCTTCCTTTCCGCACTTAAAACACTTTTTGCCCTTCTTAAAGTTTTTCTTAAAATTGTTGTTGTCATAACTGACGTGTAGTTCCGCGCTACTTGTAATTTCCTTGCTAATGCTATCTTCCTGCCTATTCGCTTCTTCAGAAATTTTTATTTTTAGCATGCTCAAGCTCGGCAAATCATCTCGCGTCTCAATCGCAACAACAAAACTTTCATACGATTTAGGCAAACCATTTAGCAACACAACTGATAAGATCTTTTCATCAACCTTTATGTTGACCTCTGCTAAAGCCTCGTGTACCACCTGGAATTTCCGCAAATATTCCTGTGCACTTATACCATCCGACATTTTTAACGTCAACAATTGTTTAATTAAAAGCACTTGCCTTGCTGGTCCGCTTGGCCTGGTTGGGTCGATTTAACACAAAGTAAAATTGACGCCAACGCCTTTTGATCCTTTAGTTCAAAAGCTGCACGTTGCTCACTTGTTGCACTTTCACTAAGCTCAATTTTACCACTGACGATTGGCCACAAATCATTTTGTATGAGAACACTTCTCATCAAAACTTCCCATGTGCTATAATTGTTTTCGTCCAGTTTCTCAATATTGAAATTCATATTTCCACTCATTTTTTATACTTATTGTCCCACAGTGCAAAATTTGTAACTGTCGATCGTCTCATGCACAAAGCAACTACGACGACAATACTATTGTCCGTGTCTTTCTTTTGTTTTTTTTTCGTTTTCTTTTAAGTATCCCCCCGAGTTGCTATTTACACACACACACTCGCGATTTTCTATGCCTTGGTATACACACTTTTGGGTATACACACTCGCCGTTTTGTGCGGCTTGGCATACGCACTTTTTGGTATACACACTTGAGTCTCCGTTCGCTTTTGTGTTTCTTGATCCGTTGGGACTGCTTTATTTTGGACTTTAAACCACGGCAACGGTCCGATTCGCTGCAAAATTCTAATCAAAAAACACAATGCGAATCTCCGTTGAATTTGTTCAACTTGTTCTTTTGCCTTTCTATGTACACACATAACCCCAATGAGTCTATGCCATTTTTTTTAGCACTGCTTTTCACTAAGCACCAAACAATGTTTATTGTTTCTCACTGTTTCTGTTTTATACTGTTTCTGGGTGAATTGGTGTCTGGGCCCATAACCTGTTAAAGTTATTTTATTTGTAAGACAGCAGAATATCAGTATACAGAATTATGTGTGCTTCCGAGTAACAAACGCAAGAGAGAGACACCGAAAAAGGGAACCTCGATATACAGAACATCGATATGAGAACATCGATATGCAGCAGGGCACATGCGCAGTGTTGTTACAGATCAATATCTAATTATCGTGGCGGTCACTTTGAACAAATACGTCTCTCCGCTTGCAGAAAACTTATCTCTGGCGGCGAGAAATTTTTATCCCCGGCCTGACAACTTATCTCTGCTAAAGAAATACGTCTCTCCGCTGGCGGAAAACTTATTTCCGGTGCCGGGAAATCTATATCCACTGCCGGACAAGTTATCTCTACAGACGGAATACGTCTCTCCGCTTGCAGCTAGCTTATCTCTGCTGACAAAATACGTCTCTCCGCTTGCAGAAAACTTATCTCCTGCGGCGAGAAATTTTTATCCCCGGCCTGACAACTTATCTCTGCCAACGAAATACGTCTCTCCACTGGCAGAAAACGTATCTCTGCTGTCGAAATACATCTCTCCGCTTGCAGAAAACTTATCTCCTGCGGCGAGAAATTTTTATCCCCGGCCTGACAACTTATCTCTGCCAACGAAATACGTCTCTCCACTGGCAGAAAACTTATTTCCGGTGCCGGGAAATCTATATCCACTGCCGGACAAGTTATCTCTGCTAACGAAATACGTCTCTTCACTGGCAGAAAACTTATCTCTGCTGTCGAAATACATCTCTCCGCTTGCAGAAAACTTATCTCCGGCGGCGAGAAATTTATATCCCCGGCCTGACAACTTATCTCTGCCAACGAAATACGTCTCTCCACTGGCAGAAAACTTATCTCTGCCAACGAAATACGTCTCTCCACTGGCAGAAAACTTATCTCTGCTTTCGAAATACAACTCTCCGCTTGCAGAAAACTTATCTCCGGCGCCGGAAATCTATATCCCCTGCCAGACAACTTATCTCTGCTTACGAAATACGTCTCTCCGCTGGCGGAAAACGTATCTCTGCTGACGAAATACGTCTCTCCGCTTGCAGAAAACTTATCTCCGGCGGCGAGAAATTTTTATCCCCGGCCTGACAACTTATCTCTGCTAAAGAAATACGTCTCTCCGCTGGGGGAAAACTTATTTCCGGTGGCGGGAAATATATATTCCCTGCCGGACAACTTATCTCTGCTGACGCAATACGTCTCTACGCTGGCAGAAAACTTATTTCCGGTGCCGGGAAATCTATATCCGCTGGTGGACAACTTATCTCCGCTGGCGGACAATTTATCTCCGCTGACGAACTACGATTCTCCACTGGAAGAAATCTTATCTCCGGCGGCGGGAAATTTATATCCCCTGACGGACAATTTATCCCCGCTGACGAATTACGTTTCTCCGCCGGCAGAAAACTGATCTCCGCTGGCATAACATTTACCTCCGGCGGCGGGAAATCTATACCCCTTGCCGGACATCTTATCACGGCTGACAAAATACATCTCTCCGCTGGCGGAAAACTTATCTGCGGTGGCGGGAAATCTATATCCTCTGCCGGACAACTTATCTCTGCTGACGAAATACGTCTCTCCGCTTGCAGAAAACTTATCTCCTGCGGCGAGAAATTTTTATCCCCGGCCTGACAACTTATCTCTGCCAACGAAATACGTCTCTCCACTGGCAGAAAACGTATCTCTGCTGACGAAATACATCTCTCCGCTTGCAGAAAACTTATCTCCTGCGGCGAGAAATTTTTATCCCCGGCCTGACAACTTATCTCTGCCAACGAAATACGTCTCTCCACTGGCAGAAAACGTATCTCTGCTGACGAAATACGTCTCTCCGCTTGCAGAAAACTTATCTCCGGCGGCGAGAAATTTTCATCCCCGGCCTGACAACTTATCTCTGCTAAAGAAATACGTCTCTCCGCTGGCGGAAAACTTATTTCCGGTGCCGGGAAATCTATATCCACTGCCGGACAAGTTATCTCTGCAGACGAAATACGTCTCTCCGCTTGCAGCTAACTTATCTCTGCTGACAAAATACGTCTCTCCGCTTGCAGAAAACTTATCTCCGGCGGCGAGAAATTTATATCCCCGGCCTGTCAACTTATCTCTGCTAACGAAATACGTCTCTCCACTGGCAGAAAACTTATTTCCGGTGCCGGGAAATCTATATCCACTGCCGGACAAGTTATCTCTGCAGACGAAATACGTCTCTCCGCTTGCAGCTAACTTATCTCTGCTGTCGAAATACATCTCTCCGCTTGCAGAAAACTTATCTCCTGCGGCGAGAAATTTTTATCCCCGGCCTGACAACTTATCTCTGCCAACGAAATACGTCTCTCCACTGGCAGAAAACGTATCTCTGCTGTCGAAATACATCTCTCCGCTTGCAGAAAACTTATCTCCTGCGGCGAGAAATTTTTATCCCCGGCCTGACAACTTATCTCTGCCAACGAAATACGTCTCTCCACTGGCAGAAAACTTATTTCCGGTGCCGGGAAATCTATATCCACTGCCGGACAAGTTATCTCTGCTAACGAAATACGTCTCTTCACTGGCAGAAAACTTATCTCTGCTGTCGAAATACATCTCTCCGCTTGCAGAAAACTTATCTCCGGCGGCGAGAAATTTATATCCCCGGCCTGACAACTTATCTCTGCCAACGAAATACGTCTCTCCACTGGCAGAAAACTTATCTCTGCCAACGAAATACGTCTCTCCACTGGCAGAAAACTTATCTCTGCTGTCGAAATACAACTCTCCGCTTGCAGAAAACTTATCTCCTGCGGCGAGAAATTTTTATCCCCGGCCTGACAACTTATCTCAGCCAACGAAATACGTCTCTCCACTGGCAGAAAACTTATCTCTGCTGACGAAATACATCTCTCCGCTTGCAGAAAACTTATCTCCTGCGGCGAGAAATTTTTATCCCCGGCCTGTCAACTTATCTCTGCTAACGAAATACGTCTCTCCACTGGCAGAAAACTTATCTCTGCTGACGAAATACATCTCTCCGCTTGCAGAAAACTTATCTCCGGCGGCGAGAAATTTATATCCCTGGCCTGACAACTTATCTCTGCCAACGAAATACGTCTCTCCACTGGCAGAAAACGTATCTCTGCTGACGAAATACGTCTCTCCGCTTGCAGAAAACTTATTTCCTGCGGCGAGAAATTTTTATCCCCAGCCTGACAACTTATCTCTGCTAACGAAATACGTCTCTCCGCTGGCGGAAAACTTATTTCCGGTGGCAGGAAATATATATCCCCTGCCGGACAACTTATCTCTGCTGACGAAATACGTCTCTCCGCTTGCTGAAAACTTATTTCTGCTGAAGAAATACGTCTCTCCGCTTGCAGAAAACTTATCTCCGGCGGCGAGAAATTTTTATCCCCGGCCTGACAACTGACAACTGACAACGAAATACGTCTCTCCGCTGGGGGAAAACTTATTTCCGGTGGCGGGAAATATATATCCTCTGCCGGACAACTTATCTCTGCTGACGAAATACGTCTCTACGCTTGCAGCAAACTTATCTCTGCTGACGAAATACGTCTCTCCGCTTGTAGAAAACTTATCTCCGGCGGCGAGAAATTTATATCCCTGGCCTGACAAGTTATCTCTGCCAACGAAATACGTCTCTCCACTGTCAGAAATCTTATCTCCGGCGGCGGGAAATTTATATCCCCTGACGGACAATTTATCCCCACTGACGAATTACGTTTCTCCGCCGGCAGAAAACTGATCTCCGCTGGCATAACATTTACCTCCGGCGGCGGGAAACCTATATCCCCTGCCGGACAGCTTATCTCTGCTAACGAAATACGTCTCTCCGCTGGCGGAAAACTTATTTCCGGTGGCAGGAACTATATATACCCTGCCGGACAACTTATCTCTGCTGACGAAATACGTCTCTCCGCTTGCTGAAAACTTATTTCAGCTGAAGAAATACGTCTCTCCGCTTGCAGAAACTTATCTCCGGCGGCGAGAAATTTTTATCCCCGGCCTGACAACTGACAACTGACAACGAAATACGTCTCTCCGCTGGGGGAAAACTTATTTCCGGTGGCGGGAAAAATATATTCCCTGCCGGACAACTTATCTCTGCTGACGAAATACGTCTCTCCGCTTGTAAAAAACTAATCTCCGGCGGCGAGAAATTTATATCCCCAGCCTGACAACTTATCTCTGCTAACGAAAAGCGTCTCTCCGCCAGCGGAAAACTTATTTCCGGTGGCGGGAAATTTATATCCTCTGCCGGACAACTTATCTCTGCTGACGAAATACGTCTCTCCGCTTGCAGCAATCTTATCTCTGCTGACGAAATACGTCTCTCCGCTTGCAGCAAACTTATCTCTGCTGACGAAATACGTCTCTCCGCTTTTAGAAAACTTATCTCCGGCGGCGAGAAATTTATATCCCTGGCCTGACAACTTATCTCTGCCAACGAAATACGTCTCTCCACTGGCAGAAAAAGTATCTCTGCTGACGAAATACGTCTCTCCGCTTGCAGAAAACTTATCTCCTGCGGCGAGAAATTTTTATCCCCAGCCTGACAACTTATCTCTGCTAACGAAATACGTCTCTCCGCTGGGGGAAAACTTATTTCCGGTGGCGGGAAATATATATTCCCTGCCGGACAACTTATCTCTGCTGACGCAATACGTCTCTACGCTGGCAGAAAACTTATTTCCGGTGCCGGTAAATCGATATCCGCTGGCGGACAACTTATCTCCGCTGGCGGACAATTTATCTCCGCTGACGAACTACGATTCACCACTGGCAGAAATCTTATCTCCGGCGGCGGGAAATTTATGTCCCCTGACGGAAAATTTATCCCCACTGACGAATTACGTTTCTCCGCCGGCAGAAAACTGATCTCCGCTGGCATAACATTTACCTCCGGCGGCGGGAAATCTATATCCCCTGCCGGACAGCTTATCTCTGCTAACGAAATACGTCTCTCCGCTGGCGGAAAACTTATTTCCGGTGGCGGGAAATATATATCCCCTGCCGGACAACTTATCTCTGCTGACGAAATACGTCTCTCGGCTTGCTGAAAACTTATTTCTGCTGAAGAAATACGTCTCTCCGCTTGCAGAAAACTTATCTCCGGCGGCGAGAAATTTTTATCCCCGGCCTGACAACTGACAACTGACAACGAAATACGTCTCTCCGCTGGGGGAAAACTTATCATCGGCGCCGGATATCAATATCCCCTGCCAGAGAACTTATCTCTGCTTACGAAATACGTCTCTCTGCTGGCGGAAAACTTATTTCCGGTGCCGAGAAATCTATATCCGCTTGCGGACAACTTATCTCCGCTGGCAGAAAATTTATCTCCGCTGACGAACTACGATTCTCCGCTGGCAGAAATCTTATCTCCGACGGCGGGAAATTTACATCTCTGACGGACAATTTATCCCCGCTGACGAATTACGTTTCTCCGCCGGCAGAAAACTGATCTCCGCTGGCAGAACATTTACCTCCGGCGGCGGAAAACTTGTTTCCGGTGGCGGGAAATATATATCCCCTGCCGGACAACTTATCTCTGCTGACGAAATACATCTCTCGGCTTGCTGAAAACTTATTTCTGCTGAAGAAATACGTCTCTCCGCTTGTAAAAAACTAATCTCCGGCGGCGAGAAATTTATATCCCCAGCCTGACAACTTATCTCTGCTAACGAAAAGCGTCTCTCCGCCGGCGGAAAACTTATTTCCGGTGGCGGGAAATATATATACCCTGCCGGACAACTTATCTCTGCTGACGAAATACGTCTCTACGCTGGCAGAAAACTTATCATCGGCGCCGGATATCTAAATCCCCTGCCAGAGAACTTATCTCTGCTTACGAATTACGTCTCTCTGCTGGCGGAAAACTTATTTCCGGTGCCGAGAAATCTAAATCCGCTTGCGGACAACTTATCTCCGCTGGCAGAAAATTTATCTCCGCTGACGAACTACGATTCTCCGCTGGCAGAAATCTTATCTCCGACGGCGGGAAATTTACATCCCCTGACGGACAATTTATCCCCGCTGACGAATTACGTTTCTCCGCCGGCAGAAAACTGATCTC
This sequence comes from Drosophila pseudoobscura, assembly GCF_009870125.1. Classification (NCBI taxonomy): domain Eukaryota; kingdom Metazoa; phylum Arthropoda; class Insecta; order Diptera; family Drosophilidae; genus Drosophila; species Drosophila pseudoobscura. Next base: position 57,428 of record NW_022881750.1, on the reverse strand, counting down.
CGCTGGAAGAACATTTACCTCCGGCGGCGGGAAATTTATATCCCCTGCCGGACAGCTTATCTCTGCTAACGAAATACGTCTCTCCGCTGCCGGAAAACTTATTTCCGGTGGCGGGAAATATATATCCCCTTCCGGACAACTTATCTCAGCTGACGAAATACTTTTCTCCGCTGGCGGAAAACTTGTTTCCGGTGGCGGTAAATATATATCCCCTGCCGGACAACTTATCTCAGCTGACGAAATACGTCTCTCCGCTTGTAAAAAACTAATCTCCGGCGGCGAGAAATTTATATCCCCAGCCTGACAACTTATCTCTGCTAACGAAATACGTCTCTCCGCTGCCGGAAAACTTATTTCCGGTGGCGGGAAATATATATCCCCTGCCGGACAACTTATCTCAGCTGACGAAATACGTCTCTACGCTGGCAGAAAACTTATCTCCGGTGCCGGGAAATCTATATCCTCTGCCGGACAACTTATCTCTGCTGACGAAATACGTCTCTACGCTGGCAGAAAACTTATCTCCGGTGCCGGGAAATCTATATCCCCTGCCGGACAACTTAACTCAGCTGACGAAATACGTCTCTCCGCTTGTAAAAAACTAATCTCCGGCGGCAAGAAATTTATATCCCCAGCCTGACAACTTATCTCTGCTAACGAAATACGTCTCTCCGCTGCCGGAAAACTTATTTCCGGTGGCGGTAAATATATATCCCCTGCCGGACAACTTATCTCAGCTGACGAAATACGTCTCTCCGCTTGTAAAAAACTAATCTCCGGCGGCGAGAAATTTATATCCCCAGCCTGACAACTTATCTCTGCTAACGAAATACGTCTCTCCGCTGCCGGAAAACTTATTTCCGGTGGCGGGAAATCTATATCCTCTGCCGGACAACTTATCTCTGCTGACGAAATACGTCTCTACGCTGGCAGAAAACTTATCTCCGGCGGCGGAAAATCTATATCCTCTGCCAGACAACTTATCTCTGCTTACGAAATACGTCTCTCCGCTGGCGGAAAAATTTTTTCCGGTGCCGGGAAATCTATATCCTCTGCCGGACAACTTATCTCTGCTGACGAAATACGTCTCTCCACTGGCAGAAAACTTATCTCTGCCAACGAAATACGTCTCTCCACTGGCAGAAAACTTATCTCTGCTGTCGAAATACAACTCTCCGCTTGCAGAAAACTTATCTCCTGCGGCGAGAAATTTTTATCCCCGGCCTGACAACTTATCTCAGCCAACGAAATACGTCTCTCCACTGGCAGAAAACTTATCTCTGCTGACGAAATACATCTCTCCGCTTGCAGAAAACTTATCTCCTGCGGCTAGAAATTTATATCCCCGGCCTGTCAACTTATCTATGCCAACGAAATACGTCTCTCCACTGGCAGAAAACGTATCTCTGCTGTCGAAATACGTCTCTCCGCTTACAGAAAACTTATCTCCTGCGGCAAGAAATTTTTATCCCCAGCCTGACAACTTATCTCTGCTTACGAAATACGTCTCTCTGCTGGCGGAAAACTTATTTCCGGTGCCGAGAAATCTATATCCGCTTGCGGACAACTTATCTCCGCTGGCAGAAAATTTATCTCCGCTGACGAACTACGATTCTCCACTGGCAGAAATCTTATCTCCGACGGCGGGAAATTTACATCCCCTGACGGACAATTTATCCCCGCTGACGAATTACGTTTCTCCGCCGGCAGAAAACTGATCTCCGCTGGCATAACATTTACCTCCGGTGTCGGGAAATCTGTATCCCTTGCCGGTCATCTTATCACGGCTGACAAAATACATCTCTCCGCTGGCGGAAAACTTATCTGCGGTGCGGGAAATCTATATCCTCTGCCGGACAACTTATCTCTGCTGACGAAATACGTCTCTCCGCTTGCAGCAAACTTATCTCTGCTGACGAAATACGTCTCTCCGCTTGCAGCAAACTTATCTCTGCTGACGAAATACGTCTCTCCGCTTGTAAAAAATTAATCTCCGGCGGCGAGAAATTTATATCCCCAGCCTGACAACTTATCTCTGCTAACGAAATCCGTCTCTCCGCCGGCGGAAAACTTATTTCTGGTGGCGGGAAATATATATCCCCTGCCGGACAACTTATCTCTGCTGACGAAATACGTTTCTACGCTGGCAGAAAACTTATCTTCGGTGACGGATATCTATATCCCCTGCCAGACAACTTATCTCTGCTTACGAAATACGTCTCTCTGCTGGCGGAAAACTTATTTCCGGTACCGAGAAATCTATATCCGCTTGCGGACAACTTATTTCCGCTGGCAGACAATTTATCTCCGCTGACGAACTACGATTCTCCACTGGCAGAAATCTTATCTCCGACGGCGGGAAATTTACATCCCCTGACGGACAATTTATCCCCGCTGACGAATTACGTTTCTCCGCCGGCAGAAAACTGATCTCCGCTGGCAGAACATTTACCTCCGGCGGCGGGAAATTTATATCCCCTGCCGGACAGCTTATCTCTGCTAACGAAATACTTTTCTCCGCTGGCGGAAAACTTGTTTCCGGTGGCGGTAAATATATATCCCCTGCCGGACAACTTAACTCAGCTGACGAAATACGTCTCTCCGCTTGTAAAAAACTAATCTCCGGCGGCGAGAAATTTATATCCCCAGCCTGACAACTTATCTCTGCTAACGAAATACGTCTCTCCGCTGCCGGAAAACTTATTTCCGGTGGCGGGAAATATATATCCCCTTCCGGACAACTTATCTCAGCTGACGAAATACGTCTCTACGCTGGCAGAAAACTTATCTCCGTCGGCGGAAAATCTATATCCTCTGCCAGACAACTTAACTCTGCTTACGAAATACGTCTCTCCGCTTGCAGCAAACTTATCTCTGCTGACGAAATACGTCTCTCCGCTTGCAGCAAACTTATCTCTGCTGACGAAATACGTCTCTCCGCTTGTAAAAAATTAATCTCCGGCGGCGAGAAATTTATATCCCCAGCCTGACAACTTATCTCTGCTGACGTAATACGTCTCTCCGCTAGCAGAAAACTTATCTCCGGCGGCGAGAAATTTTTATCCCCGGCCTGTCAACTTATCTCTGCTAAAGAAATACGTCTCTCCGCTGGCGGAAAACTTATTTCCGGTGCCGGGAAATCTGTATCCACTGCCGGACAACTTATCTCTGCAGACGAAATACGTCTCTCCGCTAGCAGAAAACTTATCTCTGCTGACGAAATACGTCTCTCCGCTTGCAGAAAACTTATCTCCGGCGGCGAGAAATTTATATCCCCGGCCTGTCAACTTATCTCTGCTAACGAAATACGTCTCTCCACTGGCAGAAAACTTATTTCCGGTGCCGGGAAATCTATATCCACTGCCGGACAAGTTATCTCTGCAGACGAAATACGTCTTTCCGCTTGCAGCTAACTTATCTCTGCTGACGAAATACGTCTCTCCGCTTGTAGAAAACTTATCTCCGGCGGCGAGAAATTTATATCCCCGGCCTGTCAACTTATCTCTGCTAACGAAATACGTCTCTCCGCTGGCGGAAAACTTATTTCCGGTGCCGGGAAATATATATCCCCTTCCGGACAACTTATCTCAGCTGACGAAATACGTCTCTACGCTGGCAGAAAACTTATCTCCGTCGGCGGAAAATCTATATCCTCTGCCAGACAACTTAACTCTGCTTACGAAATACGTCTCTCCGCTGGCGGAAAAATTATTTCCGGTGCCGGGAAATATATATATTCTGCCGGACAACTTATCTCTGCTGACGAAATACGTCTCTCCGCTTGCAGCAAACTTTATCCCCGCTGACGAATGACGTTTCTCCGCCGGCAGAAAACTTATCTCCGCTGGCATAACATTTACTTCCGGCGGCGAGGAATTTATATCCCCTGCCGGACATCTTATCGCTGCTGACAAAATACATCTCTTCGCTGGCGGAAAACTTATCTATGCTGTCGAAATACATCTCTCCGCTTGCAGAAAACTTATCTCCTGCGGCGAGAAATTTTTATCCCCGGCCTGACAACTTATCTCTGCAGACGAAATACGTCTCTCCGCTTGCAGCTAACTTATCTCTGCTGACGAAATACGTCTCTCCGCTTGCAGAAAACTTATCTCCCGCGGCAAGAAATTTTTATCCCCGGCCTGACAACTTATCTCTGCTAAAGAAATACGTCTCTCCGCTTGCAGAAAACTTATCTCCGGCGGCGAGAAATTTATATTCCGGCTAGTCAACTTATCTCTGCTGACGAAATACGTCTCTCCACTGGCAGAAAACTTATCTCTGCTGCCGAAATACATCTCTCCGCTTGCAGAAAACTTATCTCCTGCGGCGAGAAATTTTTATCCCCGGCCTGACAACTTATCTCTGCCAACGAAATACGTCTCTCCACTGGCAGAAAACGTATCTCTGCTGACGAAATACGTCTCTCCGCTTGCAGAAAACTTATCTCCTGCGGCGAGAAATTTTTATCCCCGGCCTGACAACTTATCTCTGCCAACGAAATACGTCTCTTCACTGGCAGAAAACGTATCTCTGCTGACGAAATACGTCTCTCCGCTTGCAGAAAACTTATCTCCGGCGGCGAGAAATTTATATCCCCGGCCTGTCAACTTATCTCTGCTAACGAAAAGCGTCTCTCTGCCGGCGGAAAACTTATTTCCGGTGGCGGAAAATATATATCCCCTGCCGGACAACTTATCTCTGCTGACGAAATACGTCTCTACGCTGGCAGAAAACTTATCATCGGCGCCGGATATCTTTATCCCCTACCAGAGAACTTATCTCTGCTTACGAAATACGTCTCTCTGCTGGCGGAAAACTTATTTCCGGTGCCGAGAAATCTATATCCGCTTGCGGACAACTTATCTCCGCTGGCAGAAAATTTATCTCCGCTGACGAACTACGATTCTCCGTTGGCAGAAATCTTATCTCCGACGGCGGGAAATTTACATCCCCTGACGGACAATTTATCCCCGCTGACGAACTACGTTTCTCCGCCGGCAGAAAACTGATCTCCGCTGGCAGAACATTTACCTCCGGCGGCGGGAAATTTATATACCCTGCCGGACAGCTTATCTCTGCTAACGAGATACTTTTCTCCGCTGGCGGAAAACTTGTTTCCGGTGGCGGTAAATATATATCCCCTGCCGGACAACTTAACTCAGCTGACGAAATACGTCTCTCCGCTTGTAAAAAACTAATCTCCGGCGGCGAGAAATTTATATCCCCAGCCTGACAACTTATCTCTGCTAACGAAATACGTCTCTCCGCTGCCGGAAAACTTATTTCCGGTGGCGGGAAATATATATCCCCTTCCGGACAACTTATCTCAGCTGACGAAATACTTTTCTCCGCTGGCGGAAAACTTGTTTCCGGTGGCGGTAAATATATATCCCCTGCCGGACAACTTATCTCAGCTGACGAAATACGTCTCTCCGCTTGTAAAAAACTAATCTCCGGCGGCGAGAAATTTATATCCCCAGCCTGACAACTTATCTCTGCTAACGAAATACGTCTCTCCGCTGCCGGAAAACTTATTTCCGGTGGCGGGAAATATATATCCCCTTCCGGACAACTTATCTTAGCTGACGAAATACGTCTCTACGCTGGCAGAAAATCTATATCCTCTGCCAGATAACTTATCTCTGCTTACGAAATACGTCTCTCCGCTGGCGGAAAAATTATTTCCGGTGCCGGGAAATCTATATCCTCTGCCGGACAACTTATCTCTGCTGACGAAATACGTCTCTACGCTGGCAGAAAACTTATCTCCGGCGGCGGAAAATCTATATCCTCTGCCAGACAACTTATCTCTGCTTACGAAATACGTCTCTCCGCTGTCGGAAAAATTTTTTCCGGTGCCGGGAAATCTATATCCTCTGCCGGACAACTTATCTCTGCTGACGAAATACGTCTCTCCGCTTGCAGCAAACTTTATCCCCGCTGACGAATTACGTTTCTCCGCCAGCAGAAAACTTATCTCCGCTGGCATAACCTTTACTTCCGGCGGCGAGGAATTTATATCCCCTGCCGGATATCTTATCTTATATCTATCGCTGCTGACAAAATACATCTCTTCGCTGGCGGAAAACTTATCTGCGGTGGCGGAAATTTATATCCGCTGGCGGAAAACTTTTCTCCGATAACGGACATATTATCTTCGCTGCCGGACAACTTATCTCCGCTGGCGGACAATTTATCTCCGCTGACGAACTACGATTCTCCACTGGCAGAAATCTTATCTCCGGCGGCGGGAAATTTATATCCCCGGCCTGTCAACTTATCTCTGCTAACGAAATACGTCTCTCCACTGGCAGAAAACTTATCTCTGCTGTCGAAACACATCTCTCCGCTTGCAGAAAACTTATCTCCTGCGGCGAGAAATTTTTATCCCCGGCCTGACAACTTATCTCTGCCAACGAAATACGTCTCTCCGCTGGCGGAAAACTTATTTCTGCTGACGAAATACGTCTGTCCGCTTGCAGAAAACTTATCTCCGGCGGCAAGAAATTTTTATCCCCGGCCTGACAACTTATCTCTGCTAAAGAAATACGTCTCTCCGCTGGCGGAAAACTTATTTCCGGTGCCGGGAAATCTATATCCACTGGGGGACAAGTTATCTCTGCAGACGAAATACGTCTCTCCGCTTGCAGCTAACTTATCTCTGCTGACGAAATACGTCTCTCCGCTTGCAGAAAACTTATCTCCGGCGGCGAGAAATTTATATTCCGGCCTGTCAACTTATCTCTGCTAACGAAATACGTCTCTCCACTGGCAGAAAACTTATCTCTGCTGTCGAAATACATCTCTCCGCTTGCAGAAAACTTATCTCCTGCGGCGAGAAATTTTTATCCCCGGCCTGACAACTTATCTCTGCTGACGAAATACGTCTCTCCACTGGCAGAAAACTTATCTCTGCTGCCGAAATACATCTCTCCGCTTGCAGAAAACTTATCTCCGGCGGCGGAAAATCTATATCCTCTGCCAGACAACTTATCTCTGCTTACGAAATACGTCTCTCCGCTGGCGGAAAAATTATTTCCGGTGCCGGGAAATCTATATCCTCTGCCGGACAACTTATCTCTGCTGACGAAATACGTCTCTACGCTGGCAGAAAACTTATCTCCGGCGGCGGAAAATCTATATCCTCTGCCAGACAACTTATCTCTGCTTACGAAATACGTCTCTCCGCTGGCGGAAAAAATTTTTCCGGTGCCGGGAAATCTATATCCTCTGCCGGACAACTTATCTCTGCTGACGAAATACGTCTCTCCGCTTGCAGCAAACTTTATCCCCGCTGACGAATTACGTTTCTCAGCCGGCAGAAAACTTATCTCCGGTGGCATAACATTTACTTCCGGCGGCGAGGAATTTATATCCCCTGCCGGATATCTTATCTTATATCTATCGCTGCTGACAAAATACATCTCTTCGCTGGCGGAAAACTTATCTGCGGTGGCGGAAATTTATATCCGCTGGCGGAAAACTTTTCTCCGATAACGGACATATTATCTTCGCTGCCGGACAACTTATCTCCGCTGGCGGACAATTTATCTCCGCTGACGAACTACGATTCTCCACTGGCAGAAATCTTATCTCCGGCGGCGGGAAATTTATATCCCCTGACGGACAATTTATCCCCACTGACGAATTACGTTTCTCCGCCGGCAGAAAACTGATCTCCGCTGGCATAACATTTACCTCCGGCGGCGGGAAATCTATATCCCCTGCCGGACAGCTTATCTCTGCTAACGAAATACGTCTCTCCGCTGGCGGAAAACTTATTTCCGGTGCCGAGAAATCTATATCCGCTGGCAGAAAATTTATCTCCGCTGACGAACTACGATTCTCCGCTGGCAGAAATCTTATCTCCGACGGCGGGAAATTTACATCCCCTGACGGACAACTGACAACTGACAACGAAATACGTCTCTCCACTGGCAGAAAACTTATTTCCGGTGCCGGGAAATCTATATCCACTGCCGGACAAGTTATCTCTGCTAACGAAATACGTCTCTTCACTGGCAGAAAACTTATCATCGGCGCCGTATATCTATATCCCCTGCCAGAGAACTTATCTCTGCTTACGAAATACGTCTCTCCGCTGGCGGAAAAATTATTTCCGGTGCCGGGAAATCTATATCCTCTGCCGGACAACTTATCTCTGCTGACGAAATACGTCTCTACGCTGGCAGAAATCTTATCTCCGGCGGCGGGAAATTTATATCCCCTGACGGACAATTTATCCCCACTGACGAATTACGTTTCTCCGCCGGCAGAAAACTGATCTCCGCTGGCATAACATTTACCTCCGGCGGCGGGAAATCTATATCCCCTGCCTGACAGCTTATCTCTACTAACGAAATACGTCTCTCTGCTGGCGGAAAACTTATTTCCGGTGCCGAGAAATCTATATCCGCTGGCAGAAAATTTATCTCCGCTGACGAACTACGATTCTCCGCTGGCAGAAATCTTATCTCCGACGGCGGGAAATTTACATCCCCTGACGGACAATTTATCCCCGCTGACGAATTACGTTTCTCCGCCGGCAGAAAACTGATCTCCGCTGGCAAAACATTTACCTCCGGCGGCGGGAAATTTATATCCCCTGCCGGACAGCTTATCTCTGCTAACGAAATACTTTTCTCCGCTGGCGGAAAACTTGTTTCCGGTGGCGGTAAATATATATCCCCTGCCGGACAACTTAACTCAGCTGACGAAATACGTCTCTCCGCTTGTAAAAAACTAATCTCCGGCGCCGAGAAATTTATATCCCCAGCCTGACAACTTATCTCTGCTAACGAAATACGTCTCTCCGCTGCCGGAAAACTTATTTCCGGTGGCGGGAAATATATATCCCCTTCCGGACAACTTATCTTAGCTGACGAAATACGTCTCTACGCTGGCAGAAAACTTATCTCCGGCGGCGGAAAATCTATATCCTCTGCCAGACAACTTATCTCTGCTTACGAAATACGTCTCTCCGCTGGCGGAAAAATTATTTCCGGTGCCGGGAAATCTATATCCTCTGCCGGACAACTTATCTCTGCTGACGAAATACGTCTCTACGCTGGCAGAAAACTTATCTCCGGCGGCGGAAAATCTATATCCTCTGCCAGACAACTTATCTATGCTTACGAAATACGTCTCTCCGCTGGCGGAAAAATTTTTTCCGGTGCCGGGAAATCTATATCCTCTGCCGGACAACTTATCTCTGCTGACGAAATACGTCTCTCCGCTTGCAGCAAACTTTATCCCCGCTGACGAATTACGTTTCTCCGCCGGCAGAAAACTTATCTCCGGTGGCATAACATTTACTTCCGGCGGCGAGGAATTTATATCCCCTGCCGGATATCTTATCTTATATCTATCGCTGCTGACAAAATACATCTCTTCGCTGGCGGAAAACTTATCTGCGGTGGCGGAAATTTATATCCGCTGGCGGAAAACTTTTCTCCGATAACGGACATATTATCTTCGCTGCCGGACAACTTATCTCCGCTGGCGGACAATTTTTCTCCGCTGACGAACTACGATTCTCCACTGGCAGAAATCTTATCTCCGGCGGCGGGAAATTTATATCCCCTGACGGACAATTTATCCCCACTGACGAATTACGTTTCTCCGCCGGCAGAAAACTGATCTCCGCTGGCATAACATTTACCTCCGGCGGCGAGAAATTTATATCCCCAGCCTGACAACTTATCTCTGCTAACGAAAAGCGTCTCTCCGCCGGCGGAAAACTTATTTCCGGTGGCGGAAATATATATCCTCTGCCGGACAACTTATCTCTGCTGACGAAATACGTCTCTCCGCTTGCAGCAAACTTATCTCTGCTGACGAAATACGTCTCTCCGCTTGTAGAAAACTTATCTCCGGCGGCGAGAAATTTATATCCCTGGCCTGACAACTTATCTCTGCCAACGAAATACGTCTCTCCACTGGCAGAAAACGTATCTCTGCTGACGAAATACATCTCTCCGCTTGCAGAAAACTTATCTCCTGCGGCGAGAAATTTTTATCCCCAGCCTGACAACTTATCTCTGCTAACGAAATACGTCTCTCCGCTGGGGGAAAACTTATTTCCGGTGGCGGGAAATATATATTCCCTGCCGGACAACTTATCTCTGCTGACGCAATACTTCTCTACGCTGGCAGAAAACTTATTTCCGGTGCCGGGAAATCGATATCCGCTGGCGGACAACTTATCTCCGCTGGCGGACAATTTATATCCGCTGACGAACTACGATTCTCCACTGGCAGAAATCTTATCTCCGGCGGCGGGAAATTTATATCCCCTGACGGACAATTTATCCCCACTGACGAATGACGTTTCTCCGCCGGCAGAAAACTGATCTCCGCTGGCATAACATTTACCTCCGGCGGCGGGAAATCTATATCCCCTGCCGGACAGCTTATCTCTGCTAACGAAATACGTCTCTCCGCTGGCGGAAAACTTATTTCCGGTGGCGGGAAATATATATCCCCTGCCGGACAACTTATTTCTGCTGACGAAATACGTCTCTCCGCTTGCTGAAAACTTATTTCTGCTGAAGAAATACGTCTCTCCGCTTGCAGAAAACTTATCTCCGGCGGCGAGAAATTTTTATCCCCGGCCTGACAACTGACAACGAAATACGTCTCTCCGCTGGGGGAAAACTTATTTCCGGTGGCGGGAAAAATATATTCCCTGCCGGACAACTTATCTCTGCTGACGAAATACGTCTCTCCGCTTGTAAAAAACTAATCTCCGGCGGCGAGAAATTTATATCCCCAGCCTGACAACTTATCTCTGCTAACGAAATACGTCTCTCCGCTGCCGGAAAACTTATTTCCGGTGGCGGGAAATATATATCCCCTTCCGGACAACTTATCTCAGCTGACGAAATACGTCTCTACGCTGGCAGAAAACTTATCTCCGGCGGCGGAAAATCTATATCCTCTACCAGACAACTTATCTCTGCTTACGAAATACGTCTCTCCGCTGGCGGAAAAATTATTTCCGGTGCCGGGAAATCTATATCCTCTGCCGGACAACTTATCTCTGCTGACGAAATACGTCTCTCCGCTTGCAGAAAACTTATCTCCGGCGGCGAGAAATTTTTATCCCCGGCCTGACAACTGACAACTGACAACGAAAAGCGTCTCTCCGCCGGCGGAAAACTTATTTCCGGTGGCGGAAAATATATATCCCCTGCCGGACAACTTATCTCTGCTGACGAAATACGTCTCTACGCTGGCAGAAAACTTATCATCGGCGCCGTATATCTATATCCCCTGCCAGAGAACTTATCTCTGCTTACGAAATACGTCTCTCTGCTGGCGGAAAACTTATTTCCGGTGCCGAGAAATCTATATCCGCTTGCGGACAACTTATCTCCGCTGGCAGAAAATTTATCTCCGCTGACGAACTACGATTCTCCGCTGGCAGAAATCTTATCTCCCACGGCGGGAAATTTACATCCCCTGACGGACAATTTATCCCCGCTGACGAATAACGTTTCTCCGCCGGCAGAAAACTGATCTCCGCTGGCAGAACATTTACCTCCGGCGGCGGGAAATTTATATCCCCTGCCGGACAGCTTATCTCTGCTAACGAAATACTTTTCTCCGCTGGCGGAAAACTTGTTTCCGGTGGCGGTAAATATATATCCCCTGCCGGACAACTTAACTCAGCTGACGAAATACGTCTCTCCGCTTGTAAAAAACTAATCTCCGGCGGCGAGAAATTTATATCCCCAGCCTGACAACTTATCTCTGCTAACGAAATACGTCTCTCCGCTGCCGGAAAACTTATTTCCGGTGGCGGGAAATATATATCCCCTTCCGGACAACTTATCTCAGCTGACGAAATACTTTTCTCCGCTGGCGGAAAACTTGTTTCCGGTGGCGGTAAATATATATCCCCTGCCGGACAACTTATCTCAGCTGACGAAATACGTCTCTCCGCTTGTAAAAAACTAATCTCCGGCGGCGAGAAATTTATATCCCCAGCCTGACAACTTATCTCTGCTAACGAAATACGTCTCTCCGCTGCCGGAAAACTTATTTCCGGTGCCAGGAAATCTATATCCTCTGCCGGACAACTTATCTCTGCTGACGAAATACGTCTCTACGCTGGCAGAAAACTTATCTCCGGCGGCGGAAAATCTATATCCTCTGCCAGACAACTTATCTCTGCTTACGAAATACGTCTCTCCGCTGGCGGAAAAATTATTTCCGAAGCCGGGAAATCTATATCCTCTGCCGGACAACTTATCTCTGCTGACGAAATACGTCTCTCCGCTTGCCGGACAACTTATCTCTGCTGACAAAATACGTCTCTCCGCTTGTAGAAAACTTATCTCCGGCGGCGAGAAATTTATATCCCCGGCCTGTCAACTTATCTATGCCAACGAAATACGTCTCTCCACTGGCAGAAAACGTATCTCTGCTGACGAAATACGTCTCTCCGCTTACAGAAAACTTATCTCCTGTGGCGAGAAATTTTTATCCCCAGCCTGACAACTTATCTCTGCTTACGAAATACGTCTCTCTGCTGGCGGAAAACTTATTTCCGGTGCCGAGAAATCTATATCCGCTTGCGGACAACTTATCTCCGCTGGCAGAAAATTTATCTCCGTTGACGAACTACGATTCTCCACTGGCAGAAATCTTATCTCCGACGGCGGGAAATTTACATCCCCTGACGGACAATTTATCCCCGCTGACGAATTACGTTTCTCCGCCGGCAGAAAACTGATCTCCGCTGGCATAACATTTACCTCCGGTGTCGGGAAATCTATATCCCTTGCCGGTCATCTTATCACGGCTGACAAAATACATCTCTCCGCTGGCGGAAAACTTATCTGCGGTGCGGGAAATCTATATCCTCTGCCGGACAACTTATCTCTGCTGACGAAATACGTCTCTCCGCTTGCAGCAAACTTATCTCTGCTGACGAAATACGTCTCTCCGCTTGCAGCAAACTTATCTCTGCTGACGAAATACGTCTCTTCGCTTGTAAAAAATTAATCTCCGGCGGCGAGAAATTTATATCCCCAGCCTGACAACTTATCTCTGCTAACGAAATCCGTCTCTCCGCCGGCGGAAAACTTATTTCCGGTGGCGGGAAATATATATCCCCTGCCGGACAACTTATCTCTGCTGACGAAATACGTTTCTACGCTGGCAGAAAACTTATCTTCGGTGACGGATATCTATATCCCCTGCCAGACAACTTATCTCTGCTTACGAAATACGTCTCTCTGCTGGCGGAAAACTTATTTCCGGTACCGAGAAATCTATATCCGCTTGCGGACAACTTATTTCCGCTGGCAGACAATTTATCTCCGCTGACGAACTACGATTCTCCACTGGCAGAAATCCTATCTCCGACGGCGGGAAATTTACATCCCCTGACGGACAATTTATCCCCGCTGACGAATTACGTTTCCCCGCCGGCAGAAAACTGATCTCCGCTGGCAGAACATTTACCTCCGGCGGCGGGAAATTTCTATCCACTGCCGGACAGCTTATCTCTGCTAACGAAATACTTTTCTCCGCTGGCGGAAAACTTGTTTCCGGTGGCGGTAAATATATATCCCCTGCCGGACAACTTAACTCAGCTGACGAAATACGTCTCTCCGCTGCCGGAAAACTTATTTCCGGTGGCGGGAAATATATATCCCCTTCCGGACAACTTATCTCAGCTGACGAAATACGTCTCTACGCTGGCAGAAAACTTATCTCCGTCGGCGGAAAATCTATATCCTCTGCCAGACAACTTAACTCTGCTTACGAAATACGTCTCTCCGCTGGCGGAAAAATTATTTCCGGTGCCGGGAAATATATATATTCTGCCGGACAACTTATCTCTGCTGACGAAATACGTCTCTCCGCTTGCAGCAAACTTTATCCCCGCTGACGAATGACGTTTCTCCGCCGGCAGAAAACTTATCTCCGCTGGCATAACATTTACTTCCGGCGGCGAGGAATTTATATCCCCTGCCGGACATCTTATCGCTGCTGACAAAATACATCTCTTCGCTGGCGGAAAACTTATCTGCGGTGGCGGAAATTTATATCCGCTGGCGGAAAACTTTTCTCCGATAACGGACATATTATCTTCGCTGCCGGACAACTTATATCTGCTGACAAAATACGTCTCTCCGCTGGCGGAAAACTTTTCTCCGGTGGCGGGAAATTCATATCCGCTTGCGGAAAACTTATCTCCAGAGGGGGAAATGTATATCTCTTGCCGGACAACTTATCTCTGCAGACGAACTACGTTTCTCCGCCTGCAGAAAACTTATCTCCGCTGGCAGAACATTTACCTCCGGCGGCGGTAAATTTATATCCCCTGCCGGACATCTTATCTCGGCTGACAAAATACATCTCTCCGCTGGCTGAAAACTTATCTGCGATGGCGGGAAATTTATATCCGCTGGCGGAAAACTTTTCTCCGCTGACAAACATCTTATCTCCGCTGGCGGATAATTTATTTCCGCTGACGAGCTACGTTTCTCCGCCGGCAGAAAACAGATCTCCACTGGCAGAACATTTACCTCCGGCGGCGGGAAATCTATATCCCCGGCCTGTCAACTTATCTCTGCTAACGAAATACGTCTCTCCGCTGGCGGAAAACTTATTTCCGGTGGCGGAAAATATATATCCCTTGCCGGACAACTTATCTCTGCTGACGTAATACGTCTCTCCGCTAGCAGAAAACTTATCTCCGGCGGCGAGAAATTTTTATCCCCGGCCTGACAACTTATCTCTGCTAAAGAAATACGTCTCTCCGCTGGCGGAAAACTTATTTCCGGTGCCGGGAAATCTATATCCACTGCCGGACAAGTTATCTCTGCAGACAAAATACGTCTCTCCGCTAGCAGAAAACTTATCTCTGCTGACGAAATACGTCTCTCCGCTTGCAGAAAACTTATCTCCGGCGGCGAGAAATTTATATCCCCGGCCTGTCAACTTATCTCTGCTAACGAAATACGTCTCTCCGCTGGCGGAAAACTTATTTCCGGTGGCGGAAAATATATATCCCTTGCCGGACAACTTATCTCTGCTTACGTAATACGTCTCTCCGCTAGCAGAAAACTTATCTCTGCTGACGAAATACGTCTCTCCGCTTGCAGAAAACTTATCTCCGGCGGCGAGAAATTTATATCCCCGGCCTGTCAACTTATCTCTGCTAACGAAATACGTCTCTCCACTGGCAGAAAACTTATTTCCGGTGCCGGGAAATCTATATCCACTGCCGGACAAGTTATCTCTGCAGACGAAATACGTCTCTCCGCTGGCGGAAAACTTTTCTCCGGTGGCGGGAAATTCATATCCGCTTGCGGAAAACTTATCTCCAGAGGGGGAAATGTATATCTCCTGCCGGACAACTTATCTCTGCTGACGAAATACGTCTCTCCACTGGCAGAAAACTTATTTCCGGTGCCGGGAAATCTATATCCACTGCCGGACAAGTTATCCCTGCAGACGAAATACGTCTCTCCGCTTGCAGCTAACTTATCTCTGCTGACGAAATACGTCTCTCCGCTTGCAGAAAACTTATCTCCGGCGGCGAGAAATTTATATCCCCGGCCTGTCAACTTATCTCTGCTAACGAAATACGTCTCTCCACTGGCAGAAAACTTATTTCCGGTGCCGGGAAATCTATATCCACTGCCGGACAAGTTATCTCTGCAGACGAAATACGTCTCTCCGCTTGCAGCTAACTTATCTCTGCTGACGAAATACGTCTCTCCGCTTGCAGAAAACTTATCTCCGGCGGCGAGAAATTTATATCCCCGGCCTGTCAACTTATCTCTGCTAACGAAATACGTCTCTCCACTGGCAGAAAACTTATTTCCGGTGCCGGGAAATCTATATCCACTGCCGGACAAGTTATCTCTGCAGACGAAATACGTCTCTCCGCTTGCAGCTAACTTATCTCTGCTGACGAAATACGTCTCTCCGCTTGCAGAAAACTTATCTCCGGCGGCGAGAAATTTATATCCCCGGCCTGTCAACTTATCTCTGCTAACGAAATACGTCTCTCCACTGGCAGAAAACTTATCTATGCTGTCGAAATACATCTCTCCGCTTGCAGAAAACTTATCTCCTGCGGCGAGATATTTTTATCCCCGGCCTGACAACTTATCTCTGCAGACGAAATACGTCTCTCCGCTTGCAGCTAACTTATCTCTGCTGACGAAATACGTCTCTCCACTTGCAGAAAACTTATCTCCGGCGGCGAGAAATTTATATCCCCGGCCTGTCAACTTATCTCTGCTAACGAAATACGTCTCTCCACTGGCAGAAAACTTATCTATGCTGACGAAATACATCTCTCCGCTTGCAGAAAACTTATCTCCTGCGGCGAGATATTTTTATCCCCGGCCTGACAACTTATCTCTGCCAACGAAATACGTCTCTCCACTGGCAGAAAACGTATCTCTGCTGACGAAATACGTCTCTCCGCTTGCAGAAAACTTATCTCCGGCGGCGAGAAATTTATATCCCCGGCCTGTCAACTTATCTCTGCTAACGAAATACGTCTCTCCACTGGCAGAAAACTTATCTATGCTGACGAAATACATCTCTCCGCTTGCAGAAAACTTATCTCCTGCGGCGAGATATTTTTATCCCCGGCCTGACAACATATCTCTGCCAACGAAATACGTCTCTCCACTGGCAGAAAACTTATTTCCGGTGCCGGGAAATCTATATCCACTGCCGGACAAGTTATCTCTGCAGACGAAATACGTCTCTCCGCTTGCAGCTAACTTATCTCTGCTGACGAAATACGTCTCTCCGCTTGCAGAAAACTTATCTCCTGCGGCGAGAAATTTTTATCCCCGGCCTGACAACTTATCTCTGCAGACGAAATACGTCTCTCCGCTTGCAGCTAACTTATCTCTGCTGACGAAATACGTCTCTCCACTTGCAGAAAACTTATCTCCGGCGGCGAGAAATTTATATCCCCGGCCTGTCAACTTATCTCTGCTAACGAAATACGTCTCTCCACTGGCAGAAAACTTATCTATGCTGACGAAATACATCTCTCCGCTTGCAGAAAACTTATCTCCTGCGGCGAGATATTTTTATCCCCGGCCTGACAACTTATCTCTGCCAACGAAATACGTCTCTCCACTGGCAGAAAACGTATCTCTGCTGACGAAATACGTCTCTCCGCTTGCAGAAAACTTATCTCCTGCGGCGAGAAATTTTTATCCCCGGCCTGACAACTTATCTCTGCCAACGAAATACGTCTCTCCGCTGGCGGAAAACTTATTTCTGCTGACGAAATACGTCTGTCCGCTTGCAGAAAACTTATCTCCGGCGGCGAGAAATTTATATCCCCGGCCTGTCAACTTATCTCTGCTAACGAAATACGTCTCTCCACTGGCAGAAAACTTATCTATGCTGACGAAATACTTCTCTCCGCTTGCAGAAAACTTATTTCCGGCGGCGAGAAATTTATATCCCCGGCCTGTCAACTTATCTCTGCTAACGAAATACGTCTCTCCACTGGCAGAAAACTTATCTATGCTGACGAAATACATCTCTCCGCTTGCAGAAAACTTATCTCCTGCGGCGAGAAATTTTTATCCCCGGCCTGACAACTTATCTCTGCTAAAGAAATACGTCTCTCCGCTGGCGGAAAACTTATTCCCGGTGCCGGGAAATCTATATCCACTGCCGGACAAGTTATCTCTGCAGACGAAATACGTCTCTCCGCTTGCAGCTAACTTATCTCTGCTGACGAAATACGTCTCTCCGCTTGCAGAAAACTTATCTCCGGCGGCGAGAAATTTATATCCCCGGCCTGTCAACTTATCTCTGCTAACGAAATACGTCTCTCCACTGGCAGAAAACTTATTTCCGGTGCCGGGAAATCTATATCCACTGCCGGACAAGTTATCTCTGCAGACGAAATACGTCTCTCCGCTTGCAGCTAACTTATCTCTGCTGACGAAATACGTCTCTCCGCTTGCAGAAAACTTATCTCCGGCGGCGAGAAATTTATATCCCCGGCCTGTCAACTTATCTCTGCTAACGAAATACGTCTCTCCACTGGCAGAAAACTTATCTCTGCTGTCGAAATACATCTCTCCGCTTGCAGAAAACTTATCTCCTGCGGCGAGAAATTTTTATCCCCGGCCTGACAACTTATCTCTGCCAACGAAATACGTCTCTCCGCTGGCGGAAAACTTATTTCTGCTGACGAAATACGTCTGTCCGCTTGCAGAAAACTTATCTCCGGCGGCAAGAAATTTTTATCCCCGGCCTGACAACTTATCTCTGCTAAAGAAATACGTCTCTCCGCTGGCGGAAAACTTATTTCCGGTGCCGGGAAATCTATATCCACTGCCGGACAAGTTATCTCTGCAGACGAAATACGTCTCTCCGGTTGCAGCTAACTTATCTCTGCTGACGAAATACGTCTCTCCGCTTGCAGAAAACTTATCTCCGTCGGCGAGAAATTTATATTCCGGCCTGTCAACTTATCTCTGCTGACGAAATACGTCTCTCCACTGGCAGAAAACTTATCTCTGCTGCCGAAATACATCTCTCCGCTTGCAGAAAACTTATCTCCTGCGGCGAGAAATTTTTATCCCCGGCCTGACAACTTATCTCTGCCAACGAAATACGTCTCTCCACTGGCAGAAAACGTATCTCTGCTGACGAAACACGTCTCTCCGCTTGCAGAAAACGTATCTCCTGCGGCGAGAAATTTTTATCCCCGGCCTGACAACTTATCTCTGCCAACGAAATACGTCTCTCCACTGGCAGAAAACGTATCTCTGCTGACGAAATACGTCTCTCCGCTTGCAGAAAACTTATCTCCGGCGGCGAGAAATTTATATTCCCGGCCTGTCAACTTATCTCTGCTAACGAAATACGTCTCTTCACTGGCAGAAAACTTATCTCTGCTGTCGAAATACATCTCTCCGCTTGCAGAAAACTTATCTCCTGCGGCGAGAAATTTTTATCCCCGGCCTGACAACTTATCTCTGCCAACGAAATACGTCTCTCCACTGGCAGAAAACTTATCTCTGCCAAAGAAATACGTCTCTCCACTGGCAGAAAACTTATCTCCTGCGGCGAGAAATTTGTATCCCCGGCCTGACAACTTATCTCAGCCAACGAAATACGTCTCTCCACTGGCAGAAAACTTATCTCTGCTGACGAAATACATCTCTCCGCTTGCAGAAAACTTATCTCCTGCGGCGAGACATTTTTATCCCCGGCCTGTCAACTTATCTCTGCTAACGAAATACGTCTCTCCACTGGCAGAAAACTTATCTCTGCTGCCGAAATACATCTCTCCGCTTGCAGAAAACTTATCTCCTGCGGCGAGAAATTTTTATCCCCGGCCTGACAACTTATCTCTGCCAACGAAATACGTCTCTCCACTGGCAGAAAACTTATCTCTGCCAAAGAAATACGTCTCTCCACTGGCAGAAAACTTATCTCTGCTGTCGAAATACAACTCTCCGCTTGCAGAAAACTTATCTCCTGCGGCGAGAAATTTGTATCCCCGGCCTGACAACTTATCTCAGCCAACGAAATACGTCTCTCCACTGGCAGAAAACTTATCTCTGCTGACGAAATACATCTCTCCGCTTGCAGAAAACTTATCTCCTGCGGCGAGACATTTTTATCCCCGGCCTGTCAACTTATCTCTGCTAACGAAATACGTCTCTCCACTGGCAGAAAACTTATCTCTGCTGACGAAATACATCTCTCCGCTTGCAGAAAACTTATCGCCGGCGGCGAGAAATTTATATCCCTGGCCTGACAACTTATCTCTGCCAACGAAATACGTCTCTCCACTGGCAGAAAACGTATCTCTGCTGACGAAATACGTCTCTCCGCTTGCAGAAAACTTATCTCCTGCGGCGAGAAATTTTTATCCCCAGCCTGACAACTTATCTCTGCTAACGAAATACGTCTCTCCGCTGGCGGAAAACTTATTTCCGGTGGCGGGAAATATATATCCTCTGCCGGACAACTTATCTCTGCTGACGAAATACGTCTCTCCACTTGCAGCAAACTTATCTCTGCTGACGAAATACGTCTCTCCGCTTGTAGAAAACTTATCTCCGGCGGCGAGAAATTTATATTCCTGGCCTGACAACTTATCTCTGCCAACGAAATACG
Organism: Drosophila pseudoobscura; assembly: GCF_009870125.1. NCBI lineage: Eukaryota > Metazoa > Arthropoda > Insecta > Diptera > Drosophilidae > Drosophila > Drosophila pseudoobscura. The sequence continues at coordinate 37,280 of NW_022881750.1, read as the reverse complement.
TCTCTCAACTGGCAGAAAACGTATCTCTGCTGACGAAATACGTCTCTCCGCTTGCAGAAAACTTATCTCCTGCGGCGAGAAATTTTTATCCCCAGCCTGACAACTTATCTCTGCTAACGAAATACGTCTCTCCGCTGGGGGAAAACTTATTTCCGGTGGCGGGAAATATATATTCCCTGCCGGACAACTTATCTCTGCTGACGCAATACGTCTCTACGCTGGCAGAAAACTTATTTCCGGTGCCGGGAAATCGATATCCGCTGGCGGACAATTTATCTCCGCTGACGAACTACGATTCTCCACTGGCAGAAATCTTATCTCCGGCGGCGGGAAATTTATATCCCCTGACGGACAATTTATCCCCACTGACGAATTACGTTTCTCCGCCGGCAGAAAACTGATCTCCGCTGGCATAACATTTACCTCCGGCGGCGGGAAATCTATATCCCCTGCCGGACAGCTTATCTCTGCTAACGAAATACGTCTCTCCGCTGGCGGAAAACTTATTTCCGGTGGCGGGAAATATATATCCCCTGCCGGACAACTTATTTCTGCTGACGAAATACGTCTCTCCGCTTGCTGAAAACTTATTTCTGCTGAAGAAATACGTCTCTCCGCTTGCAGAAAACTTATCTCCGGCGGCGAGAAATTTTTATCCCCGGCCTGACAACTGACAACGAAATACGTCTCTCCGCTGGGGGAAAACTTATTTCCGGTGGCGGGAAAAATATATTCCCTGCCGGACAACTTATCTCTGCTGACGAAATACGTCTCTCCGCTTGTAAAAAACTAATCTCCGGCGGCGAGAAATTTATATCCCCAGCCTGACAACTTATCTCTGCTAACGAAAAGCGTCTCTCCGCCGGCGGAAAACTTATTTCCGGTGGCGGAAAATATATATCCCCTGCCGGACAACTTATCTCTGCTGACGAAATACGTCTCTACGCTGGCAGAAAACTTATCATCGGCGCCGTATATCTATATCCCCTGCCAGAGAACTTATCTCTGCTTACGAAATACGTCTCTCCGCTGGCGGAAAAATATTTTCCGGTGCCGGGAAATCTATATCCTCTGCCGGACAACTTATCTCTGCTGACGAAATACGTCTCTCCGCTTGTAAAAAACTAATCTCCGGCGGCGAGAAATTTATATCCCCAGCCTGACAACTTATCTCTGCTAACGAAATACGTCTCTCCGCTGCCGGAAAACTTATTTCCGGTGGCGGGAAATATATATCCCCTTCCGGACAACTTATCTCAGCTGACGAAATACTTTTCTCCGCTGGCGGAAAACTTGTTTCCGGTGGCGGTAAATATATATCCCCTGCCGGACAACTTATCTCAGCTGACGAAATACGTCTCTCCGCTTGTAAAAATCTAATCTCCGGCGGCGAGAAATTTATATCCCCAGCCTGACAACTTATCTCTGCTAACGAAATACGTCTCTCCGCTGCCGTAAAACTTATTTCCGGTGGCGGGAAATATATATCCCCTTCCGGACAACTTATCTTAGCTGACGAAATACGTCTCTACGCTGGCAGAAAACTTATCTCCGGCGGCGGAAAATCTATATCCTCTGCCAGACAACTTATCTCTGCTTACGAAATACGTCTCTCCGCTGGCGGAAAAATTATTTCCGGTGCCGGGAAATCTATATCCTCTGCCGGACAACTTATCTCTACTGACGAAATACGTCTCTACGCTGGCAGAAAACTTATCTCCGGCGGCGGAAAATCTATATCCTCTGCCAGACAACTTATCTCTGCTTACGAAATACGTCTCTCCGCTGGCGGAAAAATTTTTTCCGGTGCCGGGAAATCTATATCCTCTGCCGGACAACTTATCTCTGCTGACCAAATACGTCTCTCCGCTTGCAGCAAACTTTATCCCCGCTGACGAATTACGTTTCTCCGCCGGCAGAAAACTTATCTCCGCTGGCATAACATTTACTTCCGGCGGCGAGGAATTTATATCCCCTGCCGGATATCTTATCTTATATCTATCGCTGCTGACAAAATACATCTCTTCGCTGGCGGAAAACTTATCTGCGGTGGCGGAAATTTATATCCGCTGGCGGAAAACTTTTCTCCGATAACGGACATATTATCTTCGCTGCCGGACAACTTATCTCCGCTGGCGGACAATTTATCTCCGCTGACGAACTACGATTCTCCACTGGCAGAAATCTTATCTCCGGCGGCGAGAAATTTATATCCCCGGCCTGTCAACTTATCTCTGCTAACGAAATACGTCTCTTCACTGGCAGAAAACTTATCTCTGCTGTCGAAATACATCTCTCCGCTTGCAGAAAACTTATCTCCTGCGGCGAGAAATTTTTATCCCCGGCCTGACAACTTATCTCTGCCAACGAAATACGTCTCTCCACTGGCAGAAAACTTATCTCTGCCAAAGAAATACGTCTCTCCACTGGCAGAAAACTTATCTCCGCTGGCATAACATTTACTTCCGGCGGCGAGGAATTTATATCCCCTGCCGGATATCTTATTTTATATCTATCGCTGCTGACAAAATACATCTCTTCGCTGGCGGAAAACTTATCTGCGGTGGCGGAAATTTATATCCGCTGGCGGAAAACTTTTCTCCGATAACGGACATATTATCTTCGCTGCCGGACAACTTATCTCCGCAGGCGGACAATTTATCTCCGCTGACGAACTACGATTCTCCACTGGCAGAAATCTTATCTCCGGCGGCGGGAAATTTATATCCCCGGCCTGTCAACTTATCTCTGCTAACGAAATACGTCTCTCCGCTTGCAGAAAACTTATCTCCGGCGGCGAGAAATTTATATTCCGGCCTGTCAACTTATCTCTGCAGACGAAATACGTCTCTCCGCTTGCAGCTAACTTATCTCTGCTGACGAAATACGTCTCTCCGCTTGCAGAAAACTTATCTCCGGCGGCGAGAAATTTTTATCCCCGGCCTGACAACTTATCTCTGCCAACGAAATACGTCTCTCCACTGGCAGAAAACGTATCTCTGCTGACGAAATACGTCTCTCCGCTTGCAGAAAACTTATCTCCTGCGGCGAGAAATTTTTATCCCCGGCCTGACAACTTATCTCTGCCAACGAAATACGTCTCTCCACTGGCAGAAAACGTATCTCTGCTGACGAAATACGTCTCTCCGCTTGCAGAAAACTTATCTCCGGCGGCGAGAAATTTATATCCCCGGCCTGTCAACTTATCTCTGCTAACGAAATACGTCTCTCCACTGGCAGAAAACGTATCTCTGCTGACGAAATACGTCTCTCCGCTTGCAGAAAACTTATCTCCGGCGGCGAGAAATTTTTATCCCCGGCCTGACAACTTATCTCTGCCAACGAAATACGTCTCTCCACTGGCAGAAAACTTATCTCTGCCAAAGAAATACGTCTCTCCACTGGCAGAAAACTTATCTCTGCTGTCGAAATACAACTCTCCGCTTGCAGAAAACTTATCTCCTGCGGCGAGAAATTTGTATCCCCGGCCTGACAACTTATCTCAGCCAACGAAATACGTCTCTCCACTGGCAGAAAACTTATCTCTGCTGACGAAATACATCTCTCCGCTTGCAGAAAACTTATCTCCTGCGGCGAGACATTTTTATCACCGGCCTGTCAACTTATCTCTGCTAACGAAATACGTCTCTCCACTGGCAGAAAACTTATCTCTGCTGACGAAATACATCTCTCCGCTTGCAGAAAACTTATCTCCGGCGGCGAGAAATTTATATCCCTGGCCTGACAACTTATCTCTGCCAACGAAATACGTCTCTCCGCTGGCGGAAAACTTATTTCCGGTGGCGGGAAATATATATCCTCTGCCGGACAACTTATCTCTGCTGACGAAATACGTCTCTCCACTTGCAGCAAACTTATCTCTGCTGACGAAATACGTCTCTCCGCTTGTAGAAAACTTATTTCCGGCGGCGAGAAATTTATATTCCTGGCCTGACAACTTATCTCTGCCAACGAAATACGTCTCTCCACTGGCAGAAAACGTATCTCTGCTGACGAAATACGTCTCTCCGTTTGCAGAAAACTTATTTCTGCTGAAGAAATACGTCTCTCCGCTTGCAGAAAACTTATCTCCGGCGGCGAGAAATTTTTATCCCCGGCCTGACAACTGACAACGAAATACGTCTCTCCGCTGGGGGAAAACTTATTTCCGGTGGCGGGAAAAATATATTCCCTGCCGGACAACTTATCTATGCTGACGCAATACGTCTCTACGCTGGCAGAAAACTTATTTCCGGTGCCGGGAAATCGATATCCGCTGGCGGACAACTTATCTCCGCTGGCGGACAATTTATCTCCGCTGACGAACTACGATTCTCCACTGGCGGAAAACTTATTTCCGGTGGCGGGAAATATATATCCCCTGCCGGACAACTTATTTCTGCTGACGAAATACGTCTCTCCGCTTGCTGAAAACTTATTTCTGCTGAAGAAATACGTCTCTCCGCTTGCAGAAAACTTATCTCCGGCGGCGAGAAATTTTTATCCCCGGCCTGACAACTGACAACGAAATACGTCTCTCCGCTGGGGGAAAACTTATTTCCGGTGGCGGGAAAAATATATTCCCTGCCGGACAACTTATCTCTGCTGACGAAATACGTCCCTCCGCTTGTAAAAAACTAATCTCCGGCGGCGAGAAATTTATATCCCCAGCCTGACAACTTATATCTGCTAACGAAAAGCGTCTCTCCGCCGGCGGAAAACTTATTTCCGGTGGCGGAAAATATATATCCCCTGCCGGACAACTTATCTCTGCTGACGAAATACGTCTCTACGCTGGCAGAAAACTTATCATCGGCGCCGGATATCTATATCCCCTGCCAGAGAACTTATCTCTGCTTACGAAATACGTCTCTCTGCTGGCGGAAAACTTATTTCCGGTGCCGAGAAATCTATATCCGCTTGCGGACAACTTATCTCCGCTGGCAGAAAATTTATCTCCGCTGACGAACTACGATTCTCCGTTGGCAGAAATCTTATCTCCGACGGCGGGAAATTTACATCCCCTGACGGACAATTTATCCCCGCTGACGAACTACGTTTCTCCGCCGGCAGAAAACTGATCTCCGCTGGCAGAACATTTACCTCCGGCGGCGGGAAATTTATATCCCCTGCCGGACAGCTTATCTCTGCTAACGAAATACTTTTCTCCGCTGGCGGAAAACTTGTTTCCGGTGGCGGTAAATATATATCCCCTGCCGGACAACTTAACTCAGCTGACGAAATACGTCTCTCCGCTTGTAAAAAACTAATCTCCGGCGGCGAGAAATTTATATCCCCAGCCTGACAACTTATCTCTGCTAACGAAATACGTCTCTCCGCTGCCGGAAAACTTATTTCCGGTGGCGGGAAATATATATCCCCTTCCGGACAACTTATCTCAGCTGACGAAATACTTTTCTCCGCTGGCGGAAAACTTGTTTCCGGTGGCGGTAAATATATATCCCCTGCCGGACAACTTATCTCAGCTGACGAAATACGTCTCTCCGCTTGTAAAAAACTAATCTCCGGCGGCGAGAAATTTATATCCCCAGCCTGACAACTTATCTCTGCTAACGAAATACGTCTCTCCGCTGCCGGAAAACTTATTTCCGGTGGCGGTAAATATATATCCCCTTCCGGACAACTTATCTTAGCTGACGAAATACGTCTCTACGCTGGCAGAAAACTTATCTCCGGCGGCGGAAAATCTATATCGTCTGCCAGACAACTTATCTCTGCTTACGAAATACGTCTCTCCGCTGGCGGACAAATTATTTCCGGTGCCGGGAAATCTATATCCTCTGCCGGACAACTTATCTCTGCTGACGAAATACGTCTCTACGCTGGCAGAAAACTTATCTCCGGCGGCGGAAAATCTATATCCTCTGCCAGACAACTTATCTCTGCTTACGAAATACGTCTCTCCGCTGGCGGAAAAATTTTTTCCGGTGCCGGGAAATCTATATCCTCTGCCGGACAACTTATCTCTGCTGACGAAATACGTCTCTCCGCTTGCAGCAAACTTTATCCCCGCTGACGAATTACGTTTCTCCGCCGGCAGAAAACTTATCTCCGCTGGCATAACATTTACTTCCGGCGGCGAGGAATTTATATCCCCTGCCGGATTATCTTATCTTATATCTATCGCTGCTGACAAAATACATCTCTTCGCTGGCGGAAAACTTATCTGCGGTGGCGGAAATTTATATCCGCTGGCGGAAAACTTTTCTCCGATAACGGACATATTATCTTCGCTGCCGGACAACTTATCTCCGCTGGCGGACAATTTATCTCCGCTGACGAACTACGATTCTCCACTGGCAGAAATCTTATCTCCGGCGGCGGGAAATTTATATCCCCGGCCTGTCAACTTATCTCTGCTAACGAAATACGTCTCTCCACTGGCAGAAAACTTATCTCTGCTGTCGAAATACATCTCTCCGCTTGCAGAAAACTTATCTCCTGCGGCGAGAAATTTTTATCCCCGGCCTGACAACTTATCTCTGCCAACGAAATACGTCTCTCCGCTGGCGGAAAACTTATTTCTGCTGACGAAATACGTCTGTCCGCTTGCAGAAAACTTATCTCCGGCGGCAAGAAATTTTTATCCCCGGCCTGACAACTTATCTCTGCTAAAGAAATACGTCTCTCCGCTGGCGGAAAACTTATTTCCGGTGCCGGGAAATCTATATCCACTGGGGGACAAGTTATCTCTGCAGACGAAATACGTCTCTCCGCTTGCAGCTAACTTATCTCTGCTGGCGAAATACGTCTCTCCGCTTGCAGAAAACTTATCTCCGGCGGCGAGAAATTTATATTCCGGCCTGTCAACTTATCTCTGCTAACGAAATACGTCTCTCCACTGGCAGAAAACTTATCTCTGCTGTCGAAATACATCTCTCCGCTTGCAGAAAACTTATCTCCTGCGGCGAGAAATTTTTATCCCCGGCCTGACAACTTATCTCTGCTGACGAAATACGTCTCTCCACTGGCAGAAAACTTATCTCTGCTGCCGAAATACATCTCTCCGCTTGCAGAAAACTTATCTCCTGCGGCGAGAAATTTTTATCCCCGGCCTGACAACTTATCTCTGCCAACGAAATACGTCTCTTCACTGCCAGAAAACGTATCTCTGCTGACGAAATACGTCTCTCCGCTTGCAGAAAACTTATCTTCTGCGGCGAGAAATTTTTATCCCCGGCCTGACAACTTATCTCTGCCAACGAAATACGTCTCTCCACTGGCAGAAAACGTATCTCTGCTGACGAAATACGTCTCTCCGCTGGCAGAAAACTTATCTCCGGCGGCGAGAAATTTATATCCCCGGCCTGTCAACTTATCTCTGCTAACGAAATACGTCTCTTCACTGGCAGAAAACTTATCTCTGCTGTCGAAATACATCTCTCCGCTTGCAGAAAACTTATCTCCTGCGGCGAGAAATTTTTATCCCCGGCCTGACAACTTATCTCTGCCAACGAAATACGTCTCTCCACTGGCAGAAAACTTATCTCTGCCAACGAAATACGTCTCTTCACTGGCAGAAAACGTATCTCTGCTGACGAAATACGTCTCTCCGCTTGCAGAAAACTTATCTTCTGCGGCGAGAAATTTTTATCCCCGGCCTGACAACTTATCTCTGCCAACGAAGTACGTCTCTCCACTGGCAGAAAACTTATCTCTGCCAACGAAATACGTCTCTCCACTGGCAGAAAACTTATCTCTGCTGTCGAAATACAACTCTCCGCTTGCAGAAAACTTATCTCCTGCGGCGAGACATTTTTATCCCCGGCCTGTCAACTTATCTCTGCTAACGAAATACGTCTCTTCACTGGCAGAAAACTTATCTCTGCTGTCGAAATACATCTCTCCGCTTGCAGAAAACTTATCTCCTGCGGCGAGAAATTTTTATCCCCGGCCTGACAACTTATCTCTGCCAACGAAATACGTCTCTCCACTGGCAGAAAACTTATCTCTGCCAACGAAATACGTCTCTCCACTGGCAGAAAACGTATCTCTGCTGACGAAATACGTCTCTCCGCTTGCAGAAAACTTATCTCCGGCGGCGAGAAATTTATATCCCCGGCCTGTCAACTTATCTCTGCTAACGACATACGTCTCTTCACTGGCAGAAAACTTATCTCTGCTGTCGAAATACATCTCTCCGCTTGCAGAAAACTTATCTCCTGCGGCGAGAATTTTTTATCCCCGGCCTGACTTATCTCTGCCAACGAAGTACGTCTCTCCACTGGCAGAAAACTTATCTCTGCCAACGAAATACGTCTCTCCACTGGCAGAAAACTTATCTCTGCTGTCGAAATACAACTCTCCGCTTGCAGAAAACTTATCTCCTGCGGCGAGACATTTTTATCCCCGGCCTGTCAACTTATCTCTGCTAACGAAATACGTCTCTCCACTGGCAGAAAACTTATCTCTGCTGACGAAATACATCTCTCCGCTTGCAGAAAACTTATCTCCGTCGGCGAGAAATTTATATCCCTGGCCTGACAACTTATCTCTGCCAACGAAATACGTCTCTCCACTGGCAGAAAACGTATCTCTGCTGACGAAATACGTCTCTCCGCTTGCAGAAAACTTATCTCCTGCGGCGAGAAATTTTTATCCCCAGCCTGATAACTTATCTCTGCTAACGAAATACGTCTCTCCGCTGGCGGAAAACTTATTTCCGGTGGCGGGAAATATATATCCTCTGCCGGACAACTTATCTCTGCTGACGAAATACGTCTCTCCACTTGCAGCAAACTTATCTCTGCTGACGAAATACGTCTCTCCGCTTGTAGAAAACTTATCTCCGGCGGCGAGAAATTTATATTCCTGGCCTGACAACTTATCTCTGCCAACGAAATACGTCTCTCCACTGGCAGGAAACGTATCCCTGCTGACGAAATACGTCTCTCCGCTTGCAGAAAACTTATCTCCTGCGGCGAGAAATTTTTATCCCCAGCCTGACAACTTATCTCTGCTAACGAAATACGTCTCTCCGCTGGGGGAAAACTTATTTCCGGTGGCAGGAAATATATATTCCCTGCCGGACAACTTATCTCTGCTGACGCAATACGTCTCTACGCTGGCAGAAAACTTATTTCCGGTGCCGGGAAATCGATATCCGCTGGCGGACAACTTATCTCCGCTGGCGGACAATTTATCTCCGCTGACGAACTACGATTCTCCACTGGCAGAAATCTTATCTCCGCTGGCATAACATTTACCTCCGGCGGCGGGAAATCTATATCCCCTGCCGGACAGCTTATCTCTGCCAACGAAATACGTCTCTCCACTGGCAGGAAACGTATCCCTGCTGACGAAATACGTCTCTCCGCTTGCAGAAAACTTATCTCCTGCGGCGAGAAATTTTTATCCCCAGCCTGACAACTTATCTCTGCTAACGAAATACGTCTCTCCGCTGGGGGAAAACTTATTTCCGGTGGCGGGAAATATATATTCCCTGGCCTGACAACTTATCTCTGCCAACGAAATACGTCTCTTCACTGGCAGAAAACGTATCTCTGCTGACGAAATACGTCTCTCCGCTTGCAGAAAACTTATCTTCTGCGGCGAGAAATTTTTATCCCCGGCCTGACAACTTATCTCTGCCAACGAAATACGTCTCTCCACTGGCAGAAAACGTATCTCTGCTGACGAAATACGTCTCTCCGCTGGCGGAAAACTTATTTCCGGTGGCGGGAAATATATATCCCCTGCCGGACAACTTATTTCTGCTGACGAAATACGTCTCTCCGCTTGCTGAAAACTTATTTCTGCTGAAGAAATACGTCTCTCCGCTTGCAGAAAACTTATCTCCGGCGGCGAGAAATTTTTATCCCCGGCCTGACAACTGACAACGAAATACGTCTCTCCGCTGGGGGAAAACTTATTTCCGGTGGCGGGAAAAATATATTCCCTGCCGGACAACTTATCTCTGCTGACGAAATACGTCTCTCCGCTTGTAAAAAACTAATCTCCGGCGGCGAGAAATTTATATCCCCAGCCTGACAACTTATCTCTGCTAACGAAAAGCGTCTCTCCGCCGGCGGAAAACTTATTTCCGGTGGCGGAAAATATATATGCCCTGCCGGACAACTTATCTCTGCTGACGAAATACGTCTCTACGCTGGCAGAAAACTTATCATCGGCGCCGTATATCTATATCCCCTGCCAGAGAACTTATCTCTGCTTACGAAATACGTCTCTCTGCTGGCGGAAAACTTATTTCCGGTGCCGAGAAATCTATATCCGCTTGCGGACAACTTATCTCCGCTGGCAGAAAATTTATCTCCGCTGACGAACTACGATTCTCCGTTGGCAGAAATCTTATCTCCGACGGCGGGAAATTTACATCCCCTGACGGACAATTTATCCCCGCTGACGAACTACGTTTCTCCGCCGGCAGAAAACTGATCTCCGCTGGCAGAACATTTACCTCCGGCGGCGGGAAATTTATATCCCCTGCCGGACAGCTTATCTCTGCTAACGAAATACTTTTCTCCGCTGGCGGAAAACTTGTTTCCGGTGGCGGTAAATATATATCCCCTGCCGGACAACTTAACTCAGCTGACGAAATACGTCTCTCCGCTTGTAAAAAACTAATCTCCGGCGGCGAGAAATTTATATCCCCAGCCTGACAACTTATCTCTGCTAACGAAATACGTCTCTCCGCTGCCGGAAAACTTATTTCCGGTGGCGGGAAATATATATCCCCTTCCGGACAACTTATCTCAGCTGACGAAATACTTTTCTCCGCTGGCGGAAAACTTGTTTCCGGTGGCGGTAAATATATATCCCCTGCCGGACAACTTATCTCAGCTGACGAAATACGTCTCTCCGCTTGTAAAAAACTAATCTCCGGCGGCGAGAAATTTATATCCCCAGCCTGACAACTTATCTCTGCTAACGAAATACGTCTCTCCGCTGCCGTAAAACTTATTTCCGGTGGCGGGAAATATATATCCCCTTCCGGACAACTTATCTTAGCTGACGAAATACGTCTCTACGCTGGCAGAAAACTTATCTCCGGCGGCGGAAAATCTATATCCTCTGCCAGACAACTTATCTCTGCTTACGAAATACGTCTCTCCGCTGGCGGAAAAATTATTTCCGGTGCCGGGAAATCTATATCCTCTGCCGGACAACTTATCTCTGCTGACGAAATACGTCTCTACGCTGGCAGAAAACTTATCTCCGGCGGCGGAAAATCTATATCCTCTGCCAGACAACTTATCTCTGCTTACGAAATACGTCTCTCCGCTGGCGGAAAAATTTTTTCCGGTGCCGGGAAATCTATATCCTCTGCCGGACAACTTATCTCTGCTGACGAAATACGTCTCTCCGCTTGCAGCAAACTTTATCCCCGCTGACGAATTACGTTTCTCCGCCGGCAGAAAACTTATCTCCGCTGGCATAACATTTACTTCCGGCGGCGAGGAATTTATATCCCCTGCCGGATATCTTATCTTATATCTATCGCTGCTGACAAAATACATCTCTTCGCTTGCAGAAAACTTATCTGCGGTGGCGGAAATTTATATCCGCTGGCGGAAAACTTTTCTCCGATAACGGACATATTATCTTCGCTGCCGGACAACTTATCTCCGCTGGCGGACAATTTATCTCCGCTGACGAACTACGATTCTCCACTGGCAGAAATCTTATCTCCGGCGGCGGGAAATTTATATCCCCGGCCTGTCAACTTATCTCTGCTAACGAAATACGTCTCTCCGCTTGCAGAAAACTTATCTCCGGCGGCGAGAAATTTATATTCCGGCCTGTCAACTTATCTCTGCAGACGAAATACGTCTCTCCGCTTGCAGCTAACTTATCTCTGCTGACGAAATACGTCTCTCCGCTTGCAGAAAACTTATCTCCTGCGGCGAGAAATTTTTATCCCCGGCCTGACAACTTATCTCTGCCAACGAAATACGTCTCTCCACTGGCAGAAAACGTATCTCTGCTGACGAAATACGTCTCTCCGATTGCAGAAAACTTATCTCCGGCGGCGAGAAATTTATATCCCCGGCCTGTCAACTTATATCTGCTAACGAAATACGTCTCTCCACTGGCAGAAAACGTATCTCTGCTGACGAAATACGTCTCTCCGCTTGCAGAAAACTTATCTCCGGCGGCGAGAAATTTTTATCCCCGGCCTGACAACTTATCTCTGCCAACGAAATACGTCTCTCCACTGGCAGAAAACTTATCTCTGCCAAAGAAATACGTCTCTCCACTGGCAGAAAACTTATCTCTGCTGTCGAAATACAACTCTCCGCTTGCAGAAAACTTATCTCCTGCGGCGAGAAATTTGTATCCCCGGCCTGACAACTTATCTCAGCCAACGAAATACGTCTCTCCACTGGCAGAAAACTTATCTCTGCTGACGAAATACATCTCTCCGCTTGCAGAAAACTTATCTCCTGCGGCGAGACATTTTTATCCCCGGCCTGTCAACTTATCTCTGCCAACGAAATACGTCTCTCCGCTGGCGGAAAACTTATTTCCGGTGGCGGGAAATATATATCCTCTGCCGGACAACTTATCTCTGCTGACGAAATACGTCTCTCCACTTGCAGCAAACTTATCTCTGCTGACGAAATACGTCTCTCCGCTTGTAGAAAACTTATTTCCGGCGGCGAGAAATTTATATTCCTGGCCTGACAACTTATCTCTGCCAACGAAATACGTCTCTCCACTGGCAGAAAACGTATCTCTGCTGACGAAATACGTCTCTCCGTTTGCAGAAAACTTATCTCCTGCGGCGAGAAATTTTTATCCCCAGCCTGACAACTTATCTCTGCTAACGAAATACGTCTCTCCGCTGGGGGAAAACTTATTTCCTGTGGCGGGAAATATATATTCCCTGCCGGACAACTTATCTCTGCTGACGCAATACGTCTCTACGCTGGCAGAAAACTTATTTCCGGTGCCGGGAAATCGATATCCGCTGGCGGACAACTTATCTCCGCTGGCGGACAATTTATCTCCGCTGACGAACTACGATTCTCCACTGGCAGAAATCTTATCTCCGGCGGCGGGAAATTTATATCCCCTGACGGACAATTTATCCCCACTGACGAATTACGTTTCTCCGCCGGCAGAAAACTGATCTCCGCTGGCATAACATTTACCTCCGGCGGCGGGAAATCTATATCCCCTGCCGGACAGCTTATCTCTGCTAACGAAATACGTCTCTCCGCTGGCGGAAAACTTATTTCCGGTGGCGGGAAATATATATCCCCTGCCGGACAACTTATTTCTGCTGACGAAATACGTCTCTCCGCTTGCTGAAAACTTATTTCTGCTGAAGAAATACGTCTCTCCGCTTGCAGAAAACTTATCTCCGGCGGCGAGAAATTTTTATCCCCGGCCTGACAACTTATCTCTGCTAAAGAAATACGTCTCTCCGCTGGCGGAAAACTTATTTCCGGTGCCGGGAAATCTATATCCACTGGGGGACAAGTTATCTCTGCAGACGAAATACGTCTCTCCGCTTGCAGCTAACTTATCTCTGCTGACGAAATACGTCTCTCCGCTGGCAGAAAACTTATTTCCGGTGCCGGGAAATCGATATCCGCTGGCGGACAACTTATCTCCGCTGGCGGACAATTTATCTCCGCTGACGAACTACGATTCTCCACTGGCAGAAATCTTATCTCCGGCGGCGGGAAATTTATATCCCCTGACGGACAATTTATCCCCACTGACGAATTACGTTTCTCCGCCGGCAGAAAACTGATCTCCGCTGGCATAACATTTACCTCCGGCGGCGGGAAATCTATATCCCCTGTCGGACAGCTTATCTCTGCTAACGAAATACGTCTCTCCGCTGGCGGAAAACTTATTTCCGGTGGCGGGAAATATATATCCCCTGCCGGACAACTTATTTCTGCTGACGAAATACGTCTCTCCGCTTGCTGAAAACTTATTTCTGCTGAAGAAATACGTCTCTCCGCTTGCAGAAAACTTATCTCCGGCGGCGAGAAATTTTTATCCCCGGCCTGACAACTGACAACTGACAACGAAATACGTCTCTCCGCTGGGGGAAAACTTATTTCCGGTGGCGGGAAAAATATATTCCCTGCCGGACAACTTATCTGTGCTGACGAAATACGTCCCTCCGCTTGTAAAAAACTAATCTCCGGCGGCGAGAAATTTATATCCCCAGCCTGACAACTTATCTCTGCTAACGAAAAGCGTCTCTCCGCCGGCGGAAAACTTATTTCCGGTGGCGGAAAATATATATCCCCTGCCGGACAACTTATCCCTGCTGACGAAATACGTCTCTCCGCTTGCAGCAAACTTTATCCCCGCTGACGAATTACGTTTCTCCGCCGGCAGAAAACTTATCTCCGGTGGCATAACATTTACTTCCGGCGGCGAGGAATTTATATCCCCTGCCGGATATCTTATCTTATATCTATCGCTGCTGACAAAATACATCTCTTCGCTGGCGGAAAACTTATCTGCGGTGGCGGAAATTTATATCCGCTGGCGGAAAACTTTTCTCCGATAACGGACATATTATCTTCGCTGCCGGACAACTTATCTCCGCTGGCGGACAATTTATCTCCGCTGACGAACTACGATTCTCCACTGGCAGAAATCTTATCTCCGGCGGCGGGAAATTTATATCCCCGGCCTGTCAACTTATCTCTGCTAACGAAATACGTCTCTCCACTGGCAGAAAACTTATCTCTGCTGTCGAAATACATCTCTCCGCTTGCAGAAAACTTATCTCCTGCGGCGAGAAATTTTTATCCCCGGCCTGACAACTTATCTCTGCCAACGAAATACGTCTCTCCGCTGGCGGAAAACTTATTTCTGCTGACGAAATACGTCTGTCCGCTTGCAGAAAACTTATCTCCGGCGGCAAGAAATTTTTATCCCCGGCCTGACAACTTATCTCTGCTAAAGAAATACGTCTCTCCGCTGGCGGAAAACTTATTTCCGGTGCCGGGAAATCTATATCCACTGGGGGACAAGTTATCTCTGCAGACGAAATACGTCTCTCCGCTTGCAGCTAACTTATCTCTGCTGACGAAATGCGTCTCTCCGCTTGCAGAAAACTTATCTCCGGCGGCGAGAAATTTATATTCCGGCCTGTCAACTTATCTCTGCTAACGAAATACGTCTCTCCACTGGCAGAAAACTTATCTCTGCTGTCGAAATACATCTCTCCGCTTGCAGAAAACTTATCTCCTGCGGCGAGAAATTTTTATCCCCGGCCTGACAACTTATCTCTGCTGACGAAATACGTCTCTCCACTGGCAGAAAACTTATCTCTGCTGCCGAAATACATCTCTCCGCTTGCAGAAAACTTATCTCCTGCGGCGAGAAATTTTTATCCCCGGCCTGACAACTTATCTCTGCCAACGAAATACGTCTCTTCACTGGCAGAAAACGTATCTCTGCTGACGAAATACGTCTCTCCGCTTGCAGAAAACTTATCTTCTGCGGCGAGAAATTTTTATCCCCGGCCTGACAACTTATCTCTGCCAACGAAATACGTCTCTCCACTGGCAGAAAACGTATCTCTGCTGACGAAATACGTCTCTCCGCTTGCAGAAAACTTATCTCCGGCGTCGAGAAATTTTTATCCCCGGCCTGTCAACTTATCTCTGCTAACGAAATACGTCTCTTCACTGGCAGAAAACTTATCTCTGCTGTCGAAATACATCTCTCCGCTTGCAGAAAACTTATCTCCTGCGGCGAGAAATTTTTATCCCTGGCCTGACAACTTATCTCTGCCAACGAAATACGTCTCTCCACTGGCAGAAAACTTATCTCTGCCAACGAAATACGTCTCTTCACTGGCAGAAAACGTATCTCTGCTGACGAAATACGTCTCTCCGCTTGCAGAAAACTTATCTTCTGCGGCGAGAAATTTTTATCCCCGGCCTGACAACTTATCTCTGCCAACGAAATACGTCTCTCCACTGGCAGAAAACGTATCTCTGCTGACGAAATACGTCTCTCCGCTTGCAGAAAACTTATCTCCGGCGGCGAGAAATTTATATCCCCGGCCTGTCAACTTATCTCAGCCAACGAAATACGTCTCTCCACTGGCAGAAAACTTATCTCTGCTGACGAAATACATCTCTCCGCTTGCAGAAAACTTATCTTCTGCGGCGAGAAATTTTTATCCCCGGCCTGACAACTTATCTCTGCCAACGAAATACGTCTCTCCACTGGCAGAAAACGTATCTCTGCTGACGAAATACGTCTCTCCGCTTGCAGAAAACTTATCTCCGGCGGCGAGAAATTTATATCCCCGGCCTGTCAACTTATCTCTGCTAACGACATACGTCTCTTCACTGGCAGAAAACTTATCTCTGCTGTCGAAATACATCTCTCCGCTTGCAGAAAACTTATCTCCTGCGGCGAGAAATTTTTATCCCCGGCCTGACAACTTATCTCTGCCAACGAAATACGTCTCTCCACTGGCAGAAAACTTATCTCTGCCAACGAAATACGTCTCTCCACTGGCAGAAAACTTATCTCTGCTGTCGAAATACAACTCTCCGCTTGCAGAAAACTTATCTCCTGCGGCGAGAAACTTTTATCCCCGGCCTGACAACTTATCTCAGCCAACGAAATACGTCTCTCCACTGGCAGAAAACTTATCTCTGCTGACGAAATACATCTCTCCGCTTGCAGAAAACTTATCTCCTGCGGCGAGACATTTTTATCCCCGGCCTGTCAACTTTTCTCTGCTAACGAAATACGTCTCTCCACTGGCAGAAAACTTATCTCTGCTGACGAAATACATCTCTCCGCTTGCAGAAAACTTATCTCCGCCGGCGAGAAATTTATATCCCTGGCCTGACAACTTATCTCTGCCAACGAAATACGTCTCTCCACTGGCAGAAAACGTATCTCTGCTGACGAAATACGTCTCTCCGCTTGCAGAAAACTTATCTCCTGCGGCGAGAAATTTTTATCCCCAGCCTGATAACTTATATCTGCTAACGAAATACGTCTCTCCGCTGGCGGAAAACTTATTTCCGGTGGCGGGAAATATATATCCTCTGCCGGACAACTTATCTCTGCTGACGAAATACGTCTCTCCACTTGCAGCAAACTTATCTCTGCTGACGAAATACGTCTCTCCGCTTGTAGAAAACTTATCTCCGGCGGCGAGAAATTTATATTCCTGGCCTGACAACTTATCTCTGCCAATGAAATACGTCTCTCCACTGGCAGGAAACGTATCCCTGCTGACGAAATACGTCTCTCCGCTTGCAGAAAACTTATCTCCTGCGGCGAGAAATTTTTATCCCCAGCCTGACAACTTATCTCTGCTAACGAAATACGTCTCTCCGCTGGGGGAAAACTTATTTCCGGTGGCGGGAAATATATATTCCCTGCCGGACAACTTATCTCTGCTGACGCAATACGTCTCTACGCTGGCAGAAAACTTATTTCCGGTGCCGGGAAATCGATATCCGCTGGCGGACAACTTATCTCCGCTGGCGGACAATTTATCTCCGCTGACGAACTACGATTCTCCACTGGCAGAAATCTTATCTCCGCTGGCATAACATTTACCTCCGGCGGCGGGAAATCTATATCCCCTGCCGGACAGCTTATCTCTGCCAACGAAATACGTCTCTCCACTGGCAGAAAACGTATCTCTGCTGACGAAATACGTCTCTCCGCTTGCAGAAAACTTATCTCCGGCGGCGAGAAATTTATATCCCCGGCCTGTCAACTTATCTCTGCTAACGACATACGTCTCTTCACTGGCAGAAAACTTATCTCTGCTGTCGAAATACATCTCTCCGCTTGCAGAAAACTTATCTCCTGCGGCGAGAAATTTTTATCCCCGGCCTGACAACTTATCTCTGCCAACGAAATACGTCTCTCCACTGGCAGAAAACTTATCTCTGCCAACGAAATACGTCTCTCCACTGGCAGAAAACTTATCTCTGCTGTCGAAATACAACTCTCCGCTTGCAGAAAACTTATCTCCTGCGGCGAGAAACTTTTATCCCCGGCCTGACAACTTATCTCAGCCAACGAAATACGTCTCTCCACTGGCAGAAAACTTATCTCTGCTGACGAAATACATCTCTCCGCTTGCAGAAAACTTATCTCCTGCGGCGAGACATTTTTATCCCCGGCCTGTCAACTTATCTCTGCTAACGAAATACGTCTCTCCACTGGCAGAAAACTTATCTCTGCTGACGAAATACATCTCTCCGCTTGCAGAAAACTTATCTTCGCCGGCGAGAAATTTATATCCCTGGCCTGACAACTTATCTCTGCCAACGAAATACGTCTCTCCACTGGCAGAAAACGTATCTCTGCTGACGAAATACGTCTCTCCGCTTGCAGAAAACTTATCTCCGGCGGCGAGAAATTTATATCCCCGGCCTGTCAACTTATCTCTGCTAACGACATACGTCTCTTCACTGGCAGAAAACTTATCTCTGCTGTCGAAATACATCTCTCCGCTTGCAGAAAACTTATCTCCTGCGGCGAGAAATTTTTATCCCCGGCCTGACAACTTATCTCTGCCAACGAAATACGTCTCTCCACTGGCAGAAAACTTATCTCTGCCAACGAAATACGTCTCTCCACTGGCAGAAAACTTATCTCTGCTGTCGAAATACAACTCTCCGCTTGCAGAAAACTTATCTCCTGCGGCGAGAAACTTTTATCCCCGGCCTGACAACTTATCTCAGCCAACGAAATACGTCTCTCCACTGGCAGAAAACTTATCTCTGCTGACGAAATACATCTCTCCGCTTGCAGAAAACTTATCTCCTGCGGCGAGACATTTTTATCCCCGGCCTGTCAACTTATCTCTGCTAACGAAATACGTCTCTCCACTGGCAGAAAACTTATCTCTGCTGACGAAATACATCTCTCCGCTTGCAGAAAACTTATCTTCGCCGGCGAGAAATTTATATCCCTGGCCTGACAACTTATCTCTGCCAACGAAATACGTCTCTCCACTGGCAGAAAACGTATCTCTGCTGACGAAATACGTCTCTCCGCTTGCAGAAAACTTATCTCCTGCGGCGAGAAATTTTTATCCCCAGCCTGATAACTTATCTCTGCTAACGAAATACGTCTCTCCGCTGGCGGAAAACTTATTTCCGGTGGCGGGAAATATATATCCTCTGCCGGACAACTTATCTCTGCTGACGAAATACGTCTCTCCACTTGCAGCAAACTTATCTCTGCTGACGAAATACGTCTCTCCGCTTGTAGAAAACTTATCTCCGGCGGCGAGAAATTTATATTCCTGGCCTGACAACTTATCTCTGCCAACGAAATACGTCTCTCCACTGGCAGGAAACGTATCCCTGCTGACGAAATACGTCTCTCCGCTTGCAGAAAACTTATCTCCTGCGGCGAGAAATTTTTATCCCCAGCCTGACAACTTATCTCTGCTAACGAAATACGTCTCTCCGCTGGGGGAAAACTTATTTCCGGTGGCGGGAAATATATATTCCCTGCCGGACAACTTATCTCTGCTGACGCAATACGTCTCTACGCTGGCAGAAAACTTATTTCCGGTGCCGGGAAATCGATATCCGCTGGCGGACAACTTATCTCCGCTGGCGGACAATTTATCTCCGCTGACGAACTACGATTCTCCACTGGCAGAAATCTTATCTCGGCTGGCATAACATTTACCTCCGGCGGCGGGAAATCTATATCCCCTGCCGGACAGCTTATCTCTGCCAACGAAATACGTCTCTCCACTGGCAGGAAACGTATCCCTGCTGACGAAATACGTCTCTTCGCTTGCAGAAAACTTATCTCCTGCGGCGAGAAATTTTTATCCCCAGCCTGACAACTTATCTCTGCTAACGAAATACGTCTCTCCGCTGGGGGAAAACTTATTTCCGGTGGCGGGAAATATATATTCCCTGGCCTGACAACTTATCTCTGCCAACGAAATACGTCTCTTCACTGGCAGAAAACGTATCTCTGCTGACGAAATACGTCTCTCCGCTTGCAGAAAACTTATCTTCTGCGGCGAGAAATTTTTATCCCCGGCCTGACAACTTATCTCTGCCAACGAAATACGTCTCTCCACTGGCAGAAAACGTATCTCTGCTGACGAAATACGTCTCTCCGCTGGCGGAAAACTTATTTCCGGTGGCGGGAAATATATGGGATATATATGCCGGACAACTTATTTCTGCTGACGAAATACGTCTCTCCGCTTGCTGAAAACTTATTTCTGCTGAAGAAATACGTCTCTCCGCTTGCAGAAAACTTATCTCCGGCGGCGAGAAATTTTTATCCCCGGCCTGACAACTGACAACTGACAACGAACAACGTCTCTCCGCTGGGGGAAAACTTATTTCCGGTGGCGGGAAAAATATATTCCCTGCCGGACAACTTATCTCTGCTGACGAAATACGTCTCTCCGCTTGTAAAAAACTAATCTCCGGCGGCGAGAAATTTATATCCCCAGCCTGACAACTTATCTCTGCTAACGAAAAGCGTCTCTCCGCCGGCGGAAAAGTTATTTCCGGTGGCGGAAAATATATATCCCCTGCCGGACAACTTATCTCTGCTGATGAAATACGTCTCTACGCTGGCAGAAAACTTATCATCGGCGCCGTATATCTATATCCCCTGCCAGAGAACTTATCTCTGCTTACGAAATACGTCTCTCTGCTGGCGGAAAACTTATTTCCGGTGCCGAGAAATCTATATCCGCTTGCGGACAACTTATCTCCGCTGGCAGAAAATTTATCTCCGCTGACGAACTACGATTCTCCGTTGGCAGAAATCTTATCTCCGACGGCGGGAAATTTACATCCCCTGACGGACAATTTATCCCCGCTGACGAACTACGTTTCTCCGCCGGCAGAAAACTGATCTCCGCTGGCAGAACATTTACCTCCGGCGGCGGGAAATTTATATCCCCTGCCGGACAGCTTATCTCTGCTAACGAAATACTTTTCTCCGCTGGCGGAAAACTTGTTTCCGGTGGCGGTAAATATATATCCCCTGCCGGACAACTTAACTCAGCTGACGAAATACGTCTCTCCGCTTGTAAAAAACTAATCTCCGGCGGCGAGAAATTTATATCCCCAGCCTGACAACTTATCTCTGCTAACGAAATACGTCTCTCCGCTGCCGGAAAACTTATTTCCGGTGGCGGGAAATATATATCCCCTTCCGGACAACTTATCTCAGCTGACGAAATACTTTTCTCCGCTGGCGGAAAACTTGTTTCCGGTGGCGGTAAATATATATCCCCTGCCGGACAACTTATCTCAGCTGACGAAATACGTCTCTCCGCTTGTAAAAAACTAATCTCCGGCGCCGAGAAATTTATATCCCCAGCCTGACAACTTATCTCTGCTAACGAAATACGTCTCTCCGCTGCCGGAAAACTTATTTCCGGTGGCGGGAAATATATATAGCCTTCCGGACAACTTATCTAAGCTGACGAAATACGTCTGTACGCTGGCAGAAAACTTATCTCCGGCGGCGGAAAATCTATATCCTCTGCCAGACAACTTATCTCTGCTTACGAAATACGTCTCTCCGCTGGCGGAAAAATTATTTCCGGTGCCGGGAAATCTATATCCTCTGCCGGACAACTTATCTCTGCTGACGAAATACGTCTCTACGCTGGCAGAAAACTTATCTCCGGCGGCGGAAAATCTATATCCTCTGCCAGACAACTTATCTCTGCTTACGAAATACGTCTCTCCGCTGGCGGAAAAATTTTTTCCGGTGCCGGGAAATCTATATCCTCTGCCGGACAACTTATCTCTGCTGACGAAATACGTCTCTCCGCTTGCAGCAAACTTTATCCCCGCTGACGAATTACGTTTCTCCGCCGGCAGAAAACTTATCTCCGGTGGCATAACATTTACTTCCGGCGGCGAGGAATTTATATCCCCTGCCGGATATCTTATCTTATATCTATCGCTGCTGACAAAATACATCTCTTCGCTGGCGGAAAACTTATCTGCGGTGGCGGAAATTTATATCCGCTGGCGGAAAACTTTTCTCCGATAACGGACATATTATCTTCGCTGCCGGACAACTTATCTCCGCTGGCGGACAATTTATCTCCGCTGACGAACTACGATTCTCCACTGGCAGAAATCTTATCTCCGGCGGCGGGAAATTTATATCCCCTGACGGACAATTTATCCCCACTGACGAATTACGTTTCTCCGCCGGCAGAAAACTGATCTCCGCTGGCATAACATTTACCTCCGGCGGCGGGAAATCTATATCCCCTGCCGGACAGCTTATCTCTGCTAACGAAATACGTCTCTCCGCTGGCGGAAAACTTATTTCTGCTGAAGAAATACGTCTCTCCGCTTGCAGAAAACTTATCTCCGGCGGCGAGAAATTTTTATCCCCGGCCTGACAACTGACAACGAAATACGTCTCTCCGCTGGGGGAAAACTTATTTCCGGTGGCGGGAAAAATATATTCCCTGCCGGACAACTTATCTCTGCTGACGAAATACGTCTCTCCGCTTGTAAAAAACTAATCTCCGGCGGCGAGAAATTGATATCCCCAGCCTGACAACTTATCTCTGCTAACGAAAAGCGTCTCTCCGCCGGCGGAAAAGTTATTTCCGGTGGCGGGAAATATATATCCTCTGCCGGACAACTTATCTCTGCTGACGAAATACGTCTCTCCGCTTGCAGCAAACTTATCTCTGCTGACGAAATACGTCTCTCCGCTTGCATCAAACTTATCTCTGCTGACGAAATACGTCTCTCCGCTTGTAGAAAACTTATCTCCGGCGGCGAGAAATTTATATCCCTGGCCTGACAACTTATCTCTGCCAACGAAATACGTCTCTCCACTGGCAGAAAACGTATCTCTGCTGACGAAATACATCTCTCCGCTTGCAGAAAACTTATCTCCTGCGGCGAGAAATTTTTATCCCCAGCCTGACAACTTATCTCTGCTAACGAAATACGTCTCTCCGCTGGGGGAAAACTTATTTCCGGTGGCGGGAAATATATATTCCCTGCCGGACAACTTATCTCTGCTGACGCAATACGTCTCTACGCTGGCAGAAAACTTATTTCCGGTGCCGGGAAATCGATATCCGCTGGCGGACAACTTATCTCCGCTGGCGGACAATTTATCTCCGCTGACGAACTACGATTCTCCACTGGCAGAAATCTTATCTCCGGCGGCGGGAAATTTATATCCCCTGACGGACAATTTATCCCCACTGACGAATTACGTTTCTCCGCCGGCAGAAAACTGATCTCCGCTGGCATAACATTTACCTCCGGCGGCGGGAAATCTATATCCCCTGCCGGACAGCTTATCTCTGCTAACGAAATACGTCTCTCCGCTGGCGGAAAACTTATTTCCGGTGGCGGGAAATATATATCCCCTGCCGGACAACTTATTTCTGCTGACGAAATACGTCTCTCCGCTTGCTGAAAACTTATTTCTGCTGAAGAAATACGTCTCTCCGCTTGCAGAAAACTTATCTCCGGCGGCGAGAAATTTTTATCCCCGGCCTGACAACTGACAACTGACAACGAAATACGTCTCTCCGCTGGGGGAAAACTTATTTCCGGTGGCGGGAAAAATATATTCCCTGCCGGACAACTTATCTCTGCTGACGAAATACGTCTCTCCGCTTGTAAAAAACTAATCTCCTGCGGCGAGAAACTTTTATCCCCAGCCTGACACCTTATCTCTGCTAAAGAAATACGTCTCTCCGCTGGCGGGAAACTTATTTCCGGTGCCGGGAAATCGATATCCGCTGGCGGACAACTTATTTCCGCTGGCAGACAATTTATCTCCGCTGACGAAATACGATTCTCCACTGGCAGAAATCTTATCTCCGGCGGCGGGAAATATATATCCCCTGCCGGACAACTTATCTCCTCAGACGAACTACGTTTCTCCGCCGGCAGAAAACTGATCTCCGCTGGCGGGAAATCTATATCCCCTACCAGACAACTTATATCTGCTTACGAAATAAGTCTCTCCGTTGGAAGAAAACTTATTTCCGGTGCAGGGAAATCTATATCCGCTGGCAGACAATTTATCTCAGCTAACGAACTACGATTCTCCACTGGCCGAAATCTTATCTCCGACGGCGGGAAACTTACATCCCCTAACTGAAAATTTACCCCCGCTGACGAATTACGTTTCTCCGCCGGCAGAAAACTAATCTCCGCTGGCAGAACATTTACCACCGGCGGCGGGAAATCTGTATACCCTGCCGGACATCTTATCTCTGCTAACGAAATATGTCTCTCAGCTGGCGGAAAACTTATTTCCGGTGGCGGGAAATATATATCACCTGCCGGACAACTTATCTCTGCTGACGAAATAAGTTTCTCCGCTTGCAGAAAACTTATCTCTGCTGACGAAATATCTCCGGCGGCGACAACATTATATCCCCGGCCTGACAACTTATCTCTGCTAACGAAATACGTCTCTCCGCTGGCGGAAAACTTATTTCCGGTGGCGGGAAATATATATCCCATGCCGGACAACTTATCTCTGCTGACGAAATACATCTCTCCGCTTGCAGAAAACTTATCTCCGGCAGCGAGAACATTATATCCCCGGCCTGACAACTTATCTCTGCTAACAAAATACGTCTGTCCGTTGGCGGAAAACTTATTTAAGGTGGCGGGAAATATATATCCACTGCCGGACAAGTTATCTCAGCTGACGAAATACGTCTCTGCGCTGGCAGAAAACTTATCTCCGGCGGCGGAAAATCTATGTCCTCTGCCAGACAACTTATCTCTGCTTACGAAATACGTCTCTCCGCTGGCGGAAAAATTATTTCCGGTGCCGGGAAATCTATATACTCTGCAGGACAACTTATCTCTGCTGACGAAATACGTCTCTTCGTTGGAGGAAAACTTATTCCCGGTGCTGGGAGATCTATATCCGCTGGCGGACAACTTATCTCCGCTGGCAGACAATTTATCTCCGCTGACGAACTACGATTCTCCGCTGGCAGAAATCTTATCTCCGGCGGAGGGATTTTTTATATCCCCTGACGGAAAATTATCCACGCTGACGAATTACGTTTCTCCGCCGGCAGAAAACTTATCTCCGCTGGCAGAACATTTACTTACTTTACTTAGGGCGGCGAGGAATTTATATCACCTGCCGGACATCTTCTCTCTGCTGACAAAATACATCTCTTCGCTGGCGGAAAACTTATCTGCGGTGGCGGAAATTTATATCCGCTGGCGGAAAACTTTTCTCCGATAACAGACATCTTATCTTCGCTGCCGGACAACTTATCTCCGCAGACGACCTACGTTTCTCCGCCGGCAGAAAACTTATCTCCGCTGGCAAAACATTTACCTCCGGCGCCGTATATCTATATCCCCTGCCAGAGAACTTATCTCTGCTGACAAAATACGTCTCTCCGCTTGCAGCAAACTTATCTCTGCTGACGAAATACGTCTCTCCGCTTGTAGAAAACTTATCTCCTGCGGCGAGAAACTTTTATCCCCAGCCTGACACCTTATCTCTGCTAAAGAAATACGTCTCTCCGCTGGCGGAAAACTTATTTCCGGTGCCGGGAAATCTATATCCACTGCCGGACAAGTTATCTCAGCTGACGAAATACGTCTCTGCGCTGGCAGAAAACTTATCTCCGGCGGCGGAAAATCTATGTCCTCTGCCAGACAACTTATCTCTGCTTACGAAATACGTCTCTCCGCTGGCGGAAAAATTATTTCCGGTGCCGGGAAATCTATATACTCTGCAGGACAACTTATCTCTGCTGACGAAATACGTCTCTCCGCTGGCAGCAAACTTTATCCCCGCTGACGAATTACGTTTCTCCGCCGGCAGAAAACTGATCTCCGCTGGCAGAACATTTACCTCCGGCGGCGTGAAATTTATATCCCCTGCCGGACAGCTTATCTCTGCTAACGAAATACTTTTCTCCGCTGGCGGAAAACTTGTTTCCGGTGGCGGTAAATATATATCCCCTGCCGGACAACTTAACTCAGCTGACGAAATACGTCTCTCCGCTTGTAAAAAACTAATCTCCGGCGGCGAGAAATTTATATCCCCAGCCTGACAACTTATCTCTGCTAACGAAATACGTCTCTCCGCTGCCGGAAAACTTATTTCCGGTGGCGGGAAATATATATCCCCTTCCGGACAACTTATCTCAGCTGACGAAATACTTTTCTCCGCTGGCGGAAAACTTGTTTCCGGTGGCGGTAAATATATATCCCCTGCCGGACAACTTATCTCAGCTGACGAAATACGTCTCTCCGCTTGTAAAAAACTAATCTCCGGCGGCGAGAAATTTATATCCCCAGCCTGACAACTTATCTCTGCTAACGAAATACGTCTCTCCGCTGCCGGAAAACTTATTTCCGGTGGCGGGAAATATATATCCTCTGCCGGACAACTTATCTCTGCTGACGAAATACGTCTCTACGCTGGCAGAAAACTTATCTCCGGCGGCGGAAAATCTATATCCTCTGCCAGACAACTTATCTCTGCTTACGAAATACGTCTCTCCGCTGGCGGAAAAATTATTTCCGCTGCCGGGAAATCTATATCCTCTGCCGGACAACTTATCTCTGCTGACGAAATACGTCTCTCCGCTTGCCGGACAACTTATCTCTGCTGACAAAATACGTCTCTCCGCTTGTAGAAAACTTATCTCCGGCGGCGAGAAATTTATATCCCCGGCCTGTCAACTTATCTATGTCAACGAAATACGTCTCTCCACTGTCAGAAAACGTATCTCTGCTGACGAAATACGTCTCTCCGCTTACAGAAAACTTATCTCCTGCGGCGAGAAATTTTTATCCCCAGCCTGACAACTTATCTCTGCTTACGAAATACGTCTCTCTGCTGGCGGAAAACTTATTTCCGGTGCCGAGAAATCTATATCCGCTTGCGGACAACTTATCTCCGCTGGCAGAAAATTTATCTCCGCTGACGAACTACGATTCTCCACTGGCAGAAATCTTATCTCCGACGGCGGGAAATTTACATCCCCTGCCGGACAATTTATCCCCGCTGACGAATTACGTTTCCCCGCCGGCAGAAAACTGATCTCCGCTGGCAGAACATTTACCCTCGGCGGCGGGAAATTTATATCCCCTGCCGGACAGCTTATCTCTGCTAACGAAGTACTTTTCTCCGCTGGCGGAAAACTTGTTTCCGGTGGCGGTAAATATATATCCTCTGCCGGACAACTTATCTCTGCTGACGAAATACGTCTCTCCGCTTGCAGAAAACTTATCTCCGGCGGCGAGAAATTTATATCCCCGGCCTGTCAACTTATCTCTGCTAACGAAGTACGTCTTTCCACTGGCAGAAAACTTATCTCTGCTGACGAAATACATCTCTCCGCTTGCAGAAAACTTATCTCCGGCGGCGAGAAATTTATATCCCCGGCCTGTCAACTTATCTCTGCTAACGAAATACGTCTCTCCACTGGCAGAAAACGTATCTCAGCTGACGAAATACGTCTCTACGCTGGCAGAAAACTTATCTCCGGCGGCGGAAAATCTATATCCTCTGCCAGACAACTTATCTCTGCTTACGAAATACGTCTCTCCGCTGGCGGAAAAATTATTTCCGGTGCCGGGAAATCTATATCCTCTGCCGGACAACTTATCTCTGCTGACGAAATACGTCTCTCCGCTTGCAGAAAACTTATGTCCTGCGGCGAGAAATTTTTATCCCCAGCCTGACAACTTATCTCTGCTAACGAAATACGTCTCTCCGCTGGCGGAAAACTTATATCCGGTGCGGGAAATATATATCCTCTGCCGGACAACTTATCTCTGCTGACGAAATACGTCTCTCCGCTTGCAGCAAACTTATCTCTGCTGACGAAATACGTCTCTCCGCTTGTAGAAAACTTATCTCCTGCGGCGAGAAACTTTTATCCCCAGCCTGACAA
Source organism: Drosophila pseudoobscura (assembly GCF_009870125.1). NCBI lineage: Eukaryota > Metazoa > Arthropoda > Insecta > Diptera > Drosophilidae > Drosophila > Drosophila pseudoobscura. The sequence continues at coordinate 9,385 of NW_022881750.1, read as the reverse complement.
CTTATCTCTGCTAAAGAAATACGTCTCTCCGCTGGCGGAAAACTTATTTCCGGTGCCGGGAAATCTATATCCACTGCCGGACAAGTTATCTCTGCTGACGAAATACGTGTCTCCGCTTGCAGCAAACTTATCTCTGCTGACGAAATACGTCTCTCCGCTTGCAGAAAACTTATCTCCGGCGGCGAGAAATTTATATCCCCGGCCTGTCAACTTATCTCTGCTAACGAAATACGTCTCTCCACTGGCAGAAAACTTATCTCTGCTGACGAAATACATCTCTCCGCTTGCAGAAATCTAATCTCCTGCGGCGAGAAATGTTTATCCCCGGCCTGACAACTTATCTCTGCCAACGAAATACGTCTCTCCACTGGCAGAAAACGTATCTCTGCTGACGAAATACGTCTCTCCGCTTGCAGAAAACTTATCTCCTGCTGCGAGAAATTTTTATCCCCAGCCTGACAACTTATCTCTGCTAACGAAATACGTCTCTCCGCTGGCGGAAAACTTATTTCCGGTGGCGGGAAATATATATCCTCTGCCGGACAACTTATCTCTGCTGACGAAATACGTCTCTCCGCTTGCAGCAAACTTATCTCTGCTGACGAAATACGTCTCTCCGCTTGTAAAAAACTAATCTCCGGCGGCGGGAAATTTATATCCCCGGCCTGACAACTTATCTCTTCTAACGAAATGCGTCTCTCCGCCGGCGGAAAACTTATTTCCGGTGGCGGGAAATATATATCCCCTGCTGGACAACTTATCTCTGCTGACGAAATACGTCTCTCTGCTGGCGGAAAACTTATTTCCGGTGCCGAGAAATCTATATGCGCTTGCGGACAACTTATCTCCGCTGGCAGACAATTTATCTCCGCTGACGAACTACGATTCTCCACTGGCAGAAATCTTATCTCCGACGGCGGGAAATTCACATCCCCTGCCGGACAATTTATCCCCGCTGACGAATTACGTTTCCCCGCCGGCAGAAAACTGATCTCCGCTGGCAGAACATTTACCCTCGGCGGCGGGAAATTTATATCCCCTGCCGGACAGCTTATCTCTGCTAACGAAATACTTTTCTCCGCTGGCGGAAAACTTGTTTCCGGTGGCGGTAAATATATATCCTCTGCCGGACAACTTATCTCTGCTGACGAAATACGTCTCTCCGCTTGCAGAAAACTTATCTCCGGCGGCGAGAAATTTATATCCCCGGCCTGTCAACTTATCTCTGCTAACGAAGTACGTCTTTCCACTGGCAGAAAACTTATCTCTGCTGACGAAATACATCTCTCCGCTTGCAGAAAACTTATCTCCGGCGGCGAGAAATTTATATCCCCGGCCTGTCAACTTATCTCTGCTAACGAAATACGTCTCTCCACTGGCAGAAAACGTATCTCAGCTGACGAAATACGTCTCTACGCTGGCAGAAAACTTATCTCCGGCGGCGGAAAATCTATATCCTCTGCCAGACAACTTATCTCTGCTTACGAAATACGTCTCTCCGCTGGCGGAAAAATTATTTCCGGTGCCGGGAAATCTATATCCTCTGCCGGACAACTTATCTCTGCTGACGAAATACGTCTCTCCGCTTGCAGCAAACTTTATCCCCGCTGACGAATTACGTTTCTCCGCCGGCAGAAAACTTATCTCCGCTGGCATAACATTTACTTCCGGCGGCGAGGAATTTATATCCCCTGCCGGACATCTTATCGCTGCTGACAAAATACATCTCTTCGCTGGCGGAAAACTTATCTGCGGTGGCGGAAATTTATATCCGCTGGCGGAAAACTTTTCTCCGATAACGGACATATTATCTTCGCTGCCGGACAACTTATCTCTGCTGACAAAATACGTCTCTCCGCTGGCGGAAAACTTTTCTCCGGTGGCGGGAAATTCATATCCGCTTTCGGAAAATGTGTCTCCAGAGGGGGAAATTTATATCTCCTGCCGGACAACTTATCTCTGCAGACGAACTACGTGTCTCCGCCTGCAGAAAACTTATCTCCGCTGGTAGAACATTTACCTCCGGCGGCGGGAAATCTATATCCTCTGCCGGACAACTTATCTCTGCTGACGAAATACGTCTCTCCGCTTGCAGAAAACTTATTTTTGCTGACGAAATACGTCTCTCCGCTTGTAGAAAACTTATCTCCGGCGGCGAGAAATTTATATCCCCGGCCTGACAACTTATCTCTGCTAACGAAATACGTCTCTCCGCTGGCGGAAAACTTATTTCCGGTGGCGGAAAATATATATCCCTTGCCGGACAACTTATCTCTGCTGACGAAATACGTCTCTCCGCTTGCAGAAAACTTATCTCCGGCGGCGAGAAATTTATATCCCCGGCCTGTCAACTTATCTCTGCTAACGAAATACGTCTTTCCACTGGCAGAAAACTTATCTCTGCTGACGAAATACATCTCTCCGCTTGCAGAAAACTTATCTCCTGCGGCGAGAAATTTGTATCCCCAGCCTGACAACTTATCTCTGATAACGAAATACGTCTCTCCGCTGGCGGAAAACTTATTTCCGGTGGCGGAAAATATACATCCCCTGCCTGACAACTTATCTCTGCTAAAGAAATACGTCTCTCCGCTGGCGGAAAACTTATTTCCGGTGCCGGGAAATCTATATCCACTGCCGGACAACTTATCTCTGCTGACGAAATACGTCTCTCCGCTTGCAGCTAACTTATCTCTGCTGACGAAATACGTCTCTCCGGTTGCAAAAAACTTATCTCCGGCGGCGAGAAATTTATATCCCCGGAATGTCAACTTATCTCTGCTAACGAAATACGTCTCTCCACTGGCAGAAAACTTATCTCTGCTGACGAAATACGTCTCTCCGCTTGCAGAAAACTTATCTCCTGCGGCGAGAAATTTTTATCTCCGGCCTGACAACTTATCTCTGCTAACGAAATACGTCTCTCCGCTGGCGGAAATCTTATTTCCGGTGGCGGGAAATATATATCCCCTGCCGGACAACTTATCTCTGCTGACGAAATACGTCTCTACGCTGGCAGAAAACTTATCTCCGGCGGCGGGAAATATATCCGCTGGCGGAAAACTTTTCTCCGCTGACAGACATTTTATCTCCGCTGACGAGCTACGTTTCTCCGCCGGCAGAAAACTGATCTCCGCTGGCAGAACATTTACCTCCGGCGGCGGGAAATATATATCCCCTGTCGGACAACTTATCTCTGCTTACGAAATACGTCTCTCCGGTGGCGGAAAACTTATTTCCGGTACTTTGAAATCTATATCCGCTGGCGGACAATTTATCCCCGCTGACGAATTACGTTTCTCCGCTTGCAGCAAACTTATCTCTGCTGACGAAATACGTCTCTCCGCTTGTAGAAAACATATCTCCGGCGGCGAGAAATTTATATCCCCGGCCTGACAACTTATCTCTGATAACGAAATACGTCTCTCCGCTGGCGGAAATCTTATTTCCGGTGGCGGGAAATATATATCCTCTGCCGGACAACTTATCTCTGCTGACGAAATACGTCTCTCCGCTTGCAACAAACTTATCTCTGCTGACGAAATACGTCTCTCCGCTTGTAGAAAACTTATCTCCTGCGGCGAGAAATTGTTATCCCCAGCCTGACAACTTATCTCTGCTAAAGAAATACGTCTCTCCGCTGGCGGAAAACTTATTTCCGGTGCCGGGAAATCTATATCCACTGCCGGACAACTTATCTCTGCTGACGAAATACGTCACTCCGCTTGCAACAAACTTATCTCTGCTGACGAAATACGTCTCTCCGCTTGTAGAAAACTTATCTCCTGCGGCGAGAAATTTTTATCTCCGGCCTGACAACTTATCTCTGCTAACGAAATACGTCTCTCCGCTGGCGGAAATCTTATTTCCGGTGGCGGGAAATATATATATGTAGGGTTGGCAGCCCTTTAATGAGTATCGATCTATCGCTAGGGATAGTCAAGGGTAGAGGAAGATATATCGATAGTAAGTAAGAGTTCGACTGCGGGAGCGAGTAGACGTGCAGAGAAGAACGTGTTAAGAAAAAGATACTTATTGTAACCATTTATTAAAATAAAGACAATACAACGATGTGTGGCTTATATTTGATGGAGTTTCTGGAGCGGATTCTTACTCACTTGTAGGGAGCCCACCAAGGATCCCTACAATTTGGGGGCTCGTCCGGGATAGAACCACAAGTGAATGTGTATTCGTGTACAAGTTGCCAATACCATCAAGTTTTGCGCAACATTGTGAAATTACGACGAACGAAGCAACGAAGATCAGACGAAAGCAGATGCCGAGAAGCGGCTGTGAGAAACGAAAATAAAGAGGAAAGAGGACGCAAAACGACTCCATTCGTTTTCGTCAAGGTTCAGAGAGCAGAGGTAGCTAACGACGAAGAGCTACAGAGCTACAAAACGACGAAGAGCTACAGAGCTACAAAACGACGAGGCTACAAAACGACGCAGACCCGAAAACGACGAGGAAAGAGGACGCAAAACGACACTATTCGTTTTCGTCAAAGTTCAGAGAGCAGAGGTAGCTAACGGCGAAGAGCTACAGAGCTACAAAACGACGAGGCTACAAAACGACGCAGACCCGAAAACGACGAGGAAAGAGGACGCAAAACAACACTATTCGTTTTCGTCAGAAGAGCAAGGCAAACGGGAAAGAGTGAAAAGCCAACGACGAAAGTACGGAGCAAAGAGGACTGAAGAGACGTTCAGATTGCGAACGTGCAGAAAAGAGGAAAGCAGAAACGACGAAACAACAACAGTGGTACTTCGCACGGCCACGTGCGGCTTGTATACCCTGCGAACGACAACGACGTGAAGAAGACAGAGAAGAAGAACGCATCGTTTATCTGCGTGTATTGGAGAAGACGATTCTCACACCTGATGTCTGTACACGCAAGTATTGAATATACAGAATAGATTTAAGGTGTTGCAAATTTTAGGAAGCGGATTTAACGTAAACTATATTTTAGCTAATTGTAATATGCAACGCGAAGAAATCTTAGACCTAACCGTAGCAGAGTTGAAGGAAAAATTGAAAGAGCTACATCTGCAGCATTCAGGTGTTAAATCAGTTTTACGGGAGAGACTATATTCGTATTTTAGACTAGATCAAGACGAAAACGAAGAATCTGTATACAAAGAAACGATCAATATAACTGGGAACGAACAGACAGAAGACGCGCCAATTTTAAATTCGGTAGGAGAAGCAGCAGTTGGTAGTTCAGTAAACATGGCGTTCACATTAAGAGACATCGAAGAATCCCTTTCAGCATTTACGGGCAATGGTTCTCCGGATGTTGATAACTGGCTACGTGATTTTGAACTTAATGCCTTAACAGTGAATTGGAATGATTTGCAAAAGTTTATATATGGCAGGACATTAGTGAAAGGTGCAGCGAAATTATTTTTGAGCAGTCAATCAGGCATTAATGATTGGAATTCTCTGAAGGAAGCACTAAAAAGTGAATTTAGTGAGAAGTTAACGGCAAAGCAAGTTCATAAGCTATTAGAAAATAGAAAGAAGACCCATAAAGAGACTTTAATTGAATATTTTTATAGCATGTGTACCTTGGCAAGTCAATCCCAGCTAGATGAAGAAAGTATTATTGAATATATTATTGAGGGCATTCCAGACTCCAAGCAAAACAAAAGCTGTCTGTACCAAGCAAACAATTTTAAAGATTTTCGTGAGCAAATTAAGATTTATGAAAAGATCAGTGCAAATCAAGGAAGTACGCTAAAGGCAAACCCAAAGTTTGAGAATAGTTCGGTAAAAATCAAGGATGAAAGGCGTTGTTTCAAATGTGGAGGTAGTAATCATATTGCAAAGTATTGCAAGGAAAGTGCCGTCAAATGTTTTAATTGCAATCAACTAGGTCACAAGGCAAATCAATGCGAGGCAAAAGGTTCACGAATGGCAACAGAGAAGAAAATTTCAAATGTCCAGCAATTTTCTCAGACCAGTTTTAATCGGGCTTTTAAGAATGTTGAAATCGGTAATGAAGATATCAGTGCATTGTTTGATTCTGGCAGCGATATTTGTACCATGAGCGAGAAAGTCTACAGAAAGATTTTCCCAGTTGCGTTGAAAAACGATATAAAAGAATTGATCGGAATAGGAGGCAAGAAAATATATACGTTGGGTTCATTTAATGTGGTTACTAAGTTGGATGACGTTCCTTTGGAAATGTGTTTCCATGTAGTCCGTGACGATGATACCCTGTACGAAGGTGTAATTGGAAGTGATGTTCTTGATTTTGTCAGTGCAAGCATAGGGAAGAAAGGAGTTTTCTTTCATTCAATAAATGACATCCGTCAAGGGGAGGTTGAAGTTCCACCGGAAAAGGAGTATGTTAGCAGTAGTTTCACTAAAGGAAGCCGCAATCTAGAGTTCATTAAATATAGTGATACTCAAGTGAGCAGGCCTCCGGATTCAGGGAGCGCAATTGATGAATTGGAAAAGACGTTCCATCAGATACTGTCGAGCAATATTATTGAAGAGTTTTCACGAGGAATAGACCTGTCGCATTTGAACCGTGAGGTGAGGTCAATAATAGCAGGATTGGTAGAAAATTATAAGCCCGTAAAACCAGAAAACAGCCCTGTTGAAATGAAGATAATATTGTCAGATGAAGTACCGGTCCGTCAAAGACCTAGACGCCTACCTTACGTGGACAATGAGAAAGTCGATAAGCAGGTCAGGGATTGGTTAAAGGAGGGAATAATTCGCCATAGTGTTTCTGAATACTCGTCCCCTGTAGTGCTTGTCGCCAAGAAGGATGGCTCAAAAAGACTTTGTTGTGATTATAAAAAACTTAATGAAAAGATAATTCGTGACAATTTTCCAATGGCGTTAATCGACGATGTTTTACTCAAGCTTCAGGATGGACGTGTTTTCACTACGTTGGACTTGTCTAATGGGTTTTTTCACGTGCCAGTACATGAGGATTCTCGTAAATATACCTCTTTTGTCACACAGAGTGGACAGTATGAATTTAATTATGTACCATTTGGGATGACTAACTCCCCTCCAGTATTTATGAGGTACATATATGCTGTTTTCAGATCATTGATAGATGACGGTATTTTGATTTTGTATATTATTTATTATTCCATCAAAGGATGTGCAAGAAGGACTTGAAAAATTAAAGAAGGTGTTGAGTATCGCAGAGATTTCAGGATTACGCATAAAATGGGAGAAATCGCAAGTGTTACAGCGCAAGGTTAATTTTTTGGGTTACATAATAGAGAATTCAACGATAAGACCATCTCAAGATAAAACTTCGGCAGTTGAAAATTTTCCAATTCCGAGAGACAGGAAACAAGTTCAACGCTATTTGGGCCTAACTTCCTATTTCCGTAGATTTGTTAAGGATTTTGCTGTCGTGGCCAGACCACTGACAAACTTGATGAAAAAGGATGTTTCTTTCAAATGGGTGAAGAAGAGTTGGCATCATTCAATCAGTTGAAAGTTTATTTATCCTGTTCTCCTGTTTTAAAGTTGTTTAATCAGAAGGGCAAAACTGAAGTTCACTGCGATGCAAGTATGTATGGGTATGGAGCTATACTTTTGCAAATGGACTCAGAGGATCAATGTTTCCACCCGGTAGAATATATGAGTCGTAAGACAACCCCAGCTGAAGAAAAGTATCCTTCATACGAGCTTGAAGTACTCGCTATAGTGCAGGCTTTAAAGAAGTGGAGAGTGTATTTGCTTGGGAGAAAGATAAAAATTATTACTGACTGTAATGCTTTTGCGTTAACGATGAGGAAACAAGATGTTCCAGTTAAGGTATCTCGTTGGGCCATTTTTCTTCAGGACTTCGATTATGAAATTGAGCATCGTTCAGGGACAAAGATGAAACACGTCGATGCATTGAGTAGAGTGCATTGTTTTTTGTTGGAAGATTCACTGAGACATCGAATAAAGCAGGCTCAACGTCAGGATATTTGGATATCAGCAATTTGTAAGGTGCTAGAGTCGGGTTCTTACGACGACTTTTATTTGAAGTATGACATTTTGCACAAGGATCCAGTTAAAGAGTTGATCGTAATACCATCTGGGTTGGAAAGCGAAATCATAATGATTGCTCATCGTCAGGGTCATTTTGGTGTCAAAAGAACTATCGATTTAGTGCAGCGCGAATACTTATTCCAGAGTTGTTAGGAAAAGTGGATAGGATTGTTAAGTCGTGTGTGGAGTGCATTGTGAGCGACGCAAAATGTGGAAAGAAAGAAGGGTATTTGAATGTAATTGACAAATCTGATGAGCCTTTGCAAACGTATCATATTGACCATATTGGACCGATGGAGTTGACTAAGAAACAGTATAACCACGTCCTAGTAGTTGTCGACGCTTTTTCTAAATTTGTCTGGCTTTATCCAACAAAGAGTACAGGCGCTGATGATGTGGTTGATAGGTTGCAGAAACAGGGCGAAGTTTTTGGAAACCCGAAGCGTGTGATCACGGATAGAGGCACTGCATTTACTGCTAATGTTTTCGAGGAATATTGTAAGGAACAGGATATCCAACATTTGCTGATAGCGACAGGAGTGCCGCGTGGTAATGGACAGGTAGAGCGAATTAATAAGGTCGTTACTACTATGTTAACAAAGCTTTGCGCAGAAGATCCGAAAGCCTGGTACAAGCATGTTGGTAGGGTACAATCGTTTATAAACTCCACTCCTCCGAGAAGTACCAAGATATCCCCATTTAAGATTTTGACAGGCATAAAAATGAGGACAAAGTATGACAGTGACTTAGAAAAGCTTGTAGAGGAAGAGTATATTTTAGAGCTGCAGCAGGAGAAAGAAGAAATTCGCAAGATAGCCAGAGATAACATAGTGCAGATACAAAATGAAAATTGCAAGTCGTTCAACAAGTCCCGGAAACCAGAAAATGAGTACCAAGTTAATGATATGGTAGCTATTAAGCGTACCCAATTTGGAACCGGATTGAAGCTAAAGGGAAGATTCTTGGGTCCTTATATTGTGACGCGTAAACTAAGACATGGACGGTACATTGTTGAGAAAGTGGGTGATGGTGAAGGGCCTTTGAAGACCAATACGGTGGGCAGAGTATATGAAGATGTGGTCTCAATCATTCGGGTCGAATGATGAGTCAGGACGGCCGAATGTAGGGTTGGCAGCCCTTTAATGAGTATCGATCTATCGCTAGGGATAGTCAAGGGTAGAGGAAGATATATCGATAGTAAGTAAGAGTTCGACTGCGGGAGCGAGTAGACGTGCAGAGAAGAACGTGTAAGAAAAAGATACTTATTGTAACCATTTATTAAAATAAAGACAATACAACGATGTGTGGCTTATATTTGATGGAGTTTCTGGAGCGGATTCTTACTCACTTGTAGGGAGCCCACCAAGGATCC